>NW_026986637.1:35000-85000 GCF_031307605.1 Tribolium castaneum | reverse complement strand
AGTCGTTTTAGTCGTCATGTTAATAGCAATAACATTAATATTAATAATACTAATATTATTAAATTTGCTTATACGCAAGCGCTTAATTAAGGTAACAGTTTTTTGGTTTCTTTATCTTCAACAAAAATTTGCTTTAAAATAAAATGTTTGAAAAACCGAAATTAAACTAAATTAATTGTGTCTAACACTTTAGTAGAGAAAAAAAAGAGGACATAAAAGTCACCAAAGTCTTCAGAGTTGTTTTTAGTACTAAATTTGCTTATATGCAAGCCCTTAATTAAGGTAACAGTTTTTTGGTTTCTTGCTTATATCTCGAAAACAGTTACTTCTATCAATTTTTATCTTTTCACTAAAATTAAAGCTGATAAAATTTCCTACAAAATAGTTATTTGCATTTTTCATGTAGGACTAACCATAAGCGAGATATAAGTTTGAAAATAATTGATATTTAAAAAAAAATGTCCTTTAACAGAAAATGTCTTGTGATTTAAAATACACTTAATTTATTGGGTCTAATACTTTATTAGAAGAAAAAGGAGGTGAGAGAAATGTCACTGAAGTTTTTAGAGTCGTTTGTAAATGATGCATTTTCGTCTTCGTCTCAAACATTGAAAACTGAATTACATTTTTGTTCAGTAACTGTAACAGTTTTCACTTTGGTTTTTTGCTTATATCTCGAAAACACCAAAATAGTTATTTACATTTTTCTTGTAGGACCAAGCATAAGCAAGTTATAGAGTTGGATATAAATAATATTAAACAAAAATTTGCTTTAAAATAAAATGTTTGAAAAACTGAAATTAAACTAAATTAATTGTGTCTAACACTTTAGTAGAGGAAAAAGAAGGAGACATAAAAGTCCCTTAAGTCTTAGAGTTGTCTTTAGTCGTCATATTAATAACAATAACATTTATAATAACAATACTAATAGTACTAAATTTGCTTATATGCAAGCGCTTAATTAAGGTAACAGTTTTTTTGTTTTTTGCTTATATCTCGAAAACAGTTACTCCTATCAATTTTTACTTTTTCACCAAAATTAAAGGTGATAAAATTTCCTACAAAATAGTTATTTGCATTTTTCATGTAGAACTAACCATAAGCGAGATATAAGTTTGAAAATAATTAATAATTAAAAAAAAGTGTTTTAACAGAAAATGTCTTGTGATTTAAAATACACTTAATTTATTGGGTCCAATACTTTATTAGAAAAATAAGGAGGTGACATAAAAGTCACTGAAGTTTTCAGAGTCGTTTTTAAATGCTGCATTTTTGTCTTCGTCTCAAACATTGAAAACTGTGTTACATTTTTGTTCAGTAACAGTTACAGTTTTCTTATTGGTTTTTTGCTTATATCTCGAAAACAGTTACTCCTATCAAATTTTATCTTTTTTTCAAAATTAAAGCTGATAAAATTTCCAACAAAATAGTTATTTACATTTTTCTTGTAGGACCAAGCATAAACGAGTTATAGAGTTGGATATAAATAATATTTAACAAAAATTTGCTTTAAAATAAAATGCTTGAAAAACCGGAATTAAACTAAATTAATTGTGTCTCACACTTTAGTAGAGAAAAAAGAAAAAGATATAAGAGTCACCAAAGTCTTCAGAATCGTTTTTAGTCGTCATATTAATAACAATAACATTAATAATAATAATACTAATAGTACTAAATCTGCTTATATGCAAGCGCTTTATTAAGGTAACAGTTTTTTGGTTTCTTGCTTATATCTCGAAAACAGTTACTCCTATCAATTCTTATCTTTTTACTAAAATTAAAGCTGATAAAATTTCCTACGAAATAGTTGATTGCATTTTTCTTGTAGGACCAAGCATAAGCGAGTTATAGAGATGGATTTAAATAATATTTAACAAAAATTTGCTTTAAAATAAAATGTTTGAAATACTGAAATTAAACTAAATTAATTGTGTCTAACACTTTAGTAGAGGAAAAAAAAGAAGACATAAAAGTCACTAAAAATTTCAGAGTCGTCTTTAATCGTCATATTAATAACAATAACATTAATAATAATAATACTAATAGTACTAAATTTGCTTATATGCAAACGCTTAATTAAGTTAACAGTTTTTTGGTTTCTTGCTTATATCTCGAAAACAGTTACTCCTATCAATTTTTATCTTTTCACTAAAATTAAAGCTGATAAAATTTCCAACAAAATAGTTATTTGCATTTTTCATGTAGGACTAACCATAAGCGAGATGTAAGTTTGAAAATAATCAATATTTAAAAAAAAAGTGCTTTAACAGAAAATGTCTTGTGATTTAAAATACACTTAATTTATTGAGTCCAATACTTTATTAGAAAAAAAAAAAGGTGACTTAAAAGTCACTGAAGTTTTCAGAGTCGTTTTTAAATGCTGCATTTTCGTCTTCGTCTCAAACATTGAAAACTGAATTACATTTTTGTTCAGTAACGGTTACAGTTTTCACTTTGGTTTTTTGCTTATATCTCGAAAACAGTTACTCCTATAAATTTTTATCTTTTCTTCAAAATTAAAGCAGATAAAATTTCCTACAAAATAGTTTTTAGCATTTTTTTTGTAGGACCAACCATAAGCGAGTTATAGAGTTAGATATAAATAATCTTTAAGAAAAATTTGCTTTAAAATAAAATGTTTGAAAAACTGAAATTAAACTAATTTAATTGTGTCTAACACATTAGTAGAAGAAAAAGAAGAAGACATAAAAGTCACTAAAGGTTTCAAAGTTGTCTTTAATCGTCATATTAATAACAATAACATTAATAATAATAATACTAATAGTACTAAATTTGCTTATATGCAAGCGCTTTATTAAGGTAACAGTTTTTTGGTTTCTTGCTTATATCTCGAAAACAGTTACTCCTATCAGTTTTTATCTTTTTACTAAAATTAAAGCTGATAAAATTTCCTACAAAATAGTTATTTGCATTTTTCATGTAAGACTAACCATTAGCGAGATATATGATTGAAAATAATTAATATTTAAAAAAAAGTGCTTTAACAGAAAATGTCTTGTGATTTAAAATACACTTAATTTATTGGGTCTAATACTTTATCAGAAGAAGAAGAAAGTGACATAAAAGTCACTGAAGTCTTCAGAGTCGTTTTTAAATGCTGCAGTTTCGTCTTCGTCTCAAACATTGAAAACTGAATTACATTTTGGTTCAGTAACAGTCACAGTTTTCTTATTGGTTTTTTGCTTATATCTCGAAAACAGTTACTCCTATCAATTTTTATTTTTTTTTCAAAATTAAAGCTGATAAAATTTCCTACAAAATAGTTATTTGCATTTTTCTTGTAGGACCAAGCATAAACCAGTTATAGAGTTGGATATAAATAATATTTAACAAAAATTTGCTTTAAAATAAAATGCTTGAAAAACCGGAATTAAACTAAATTAATTGTGTCTAACACTTTAGTAGAGGAAAAAGGAGAAGACATAAAAGTCACTAAATGTTTCAGAGTCGTCTTTAGTCGTCATATTAATAACAAAAACATTAATAATAATAATACTAATAGTACTAAATTTGCTTATATGCAAACGCTTAATTAAGGTAACAGTTTTTTGGTTTCTTGCTTATATCTCGAAAACAGTTACTCCTATCAATTTTTATCTTTTTTTCAAAATTAAAGCTGATAAAATTTCCTACAAAATAGTTATTTGCATTTTTTTGTAGGACCAACCATAAGCGAGTTATAGAGTTGGATATAAATAATCTTTAACAAAAATTTGCTTTAAAATAAAATGTTTGAAAAACCGAAATTAAACTAAATTAAGACTAACACTTTAGTAGAGGAAAAAGAAGAAGACATAAAAGTCACCAAAGTCTTGAGAGTCGTTTTTAGTCGTCATATTAATAACAATAACATTAATAATAATAATAATACTAATATTACTAAATTTGCTTATATGCAAGCGCTTAATTAAGGTAACAGTTTTTTAGTTTCTTGCTTATATCTCGAAAACAGTTACTCCTATTAATTTTTATCTTTTTACTAAAATTAAAGCTGATAAAATTTCCTACAAAATAGTAATTTGCATTTTTCATGTAGGACTAACCATAAGCGAGATATAAGATTGAAAATAATTAATATTTAAAAAAAAAGTGCTTTAACAGAAAATGTCTTGTGATTTAAAATACACTTAATTTAATGGGTCCAATACTTTATTAGAAGAAAAAGGAGAAGACATAAAAGTCACTGAAGTCTTCAGAGACGATTTTAAATGCTGCATTTTCGTCTTTGTCTCAAACATTGAAAACTGAATTACATTTTTGTTCAGTAACAGTTACAGTTTTCTTATTGGTTTTTTGCTTATATCTCGAAAATAGTTACTTCTATCAATTTTTATCTTTCTTTCAAAATTAAAGCTGATAAAATTTTCTACAAAATAGTTATTCGCATTTTTTTTGTAGGACCAACCATAACCGAGTTATAGAGTTGGATATAAATAATCTTTAACAAAAATTTGCTTTAAAATAAAATGTTTGAAAAACCGAAATTAAACTAAATTAATTGTGTCTAACACTTTAGTAGAAGAAAAAGGAGAAGACATAAAAGTCACCAAAGTCTTCAGAGTTGTTTTTAGTACTAAATTTGCTTATATGCAAGCCCTTAATTAAAGTAACAGTTTTTTGGTTTCTTGCTTATATCTCGAAAACAGTTACTCCTATCAATTTTTATCTTTTCACTAAAATTAAAGCTGATAAAATTTCCTACAAAACAGTTGTTTGCATTTTTCATGTAGGACTAACCATAAGCGTGATTTTAAATTACAAGACATTTTCTGTTAAAGCACATTTTTTTTTAAATATTATTTATTTTCAAACTTATATCTCGCTTATGGTTAGTCCTACATGAAAAATGCAAATAACTATTTTGTAGGAAATTTTATCAGCTTTAATTTTGAAAGAAAGATAAAAATTGATAGGAGTAACAGTTTTTGAGATATAAGCAAAAAACCAATAAGAAAACTGTAACTGTTACTGAACAAAAATGTAATTTAGTTTTCAATGTTTGAGACGAAAACGAAAATGCAGCATTTAAAATCGACTCTAAAGACTTCAGTGACTTTTATGTCACCTCCTTTTTCTTCTAATAAAGTATTGGACCCAATTAATTTAGTTTAATTTCGGTTTATCAAACATTTTATTTTAAAGCAAATTTTTCTTAAAGATTATTTATATCCAACTCTATAACTCGCTTATGGTTGGTCCTACAAAAAAAATTCTAAAAACTATTTTGTAGGAAATTTTATCAGCTTTAATTTTGAAGAAAAAATAAAAATTTATAGGAGTCACTGTTTTCGAGATATAAGCAAAAAACCAAAGTGAAAATTGTAACCGTTACTGAACAAAAATGTAATTCACTTTTCAATGTTTGAGACGAAGACGAAACTGCAGCACTTAAAAACGACTCTGAAAACTTCAGTGACTTTTAAGTCACCTCCTTTTTTTTCTAATAAAGTATTGGACTCAATAAATTAAGTGTATTTTAAATCACAAGACATTTTCTGTTAAAGCACTTTTTTTTTAAATATTGATTATTTTTAAACTTATATCTCGCTTATGGTTAGTCCTACATGAAAAATGCAAATAACTATTTTGTTGGAAATTTTATCAGCTTTAATTTTAGTAAAAAGATAAAAATTGATAGGAGTAACTGTTTTCGAGATATAAGCAAGAAACCAAAAAACTATTAACTTAATTAAGCGTTTGCATATAAGCAAATTTAGTACTATTAGTATTATTATTATTAATGTTATTGTTATTAATATGACGATTAAAGACGACTCTGAAATTTTTAGAGACTTTTATGTCTTCTTCTTTTTCCTCTACTAAAGTGTTAGACACAATTAATTTAGTTTAATTTCAGTATTTCAAACATTTTATTTTAAAGCAAATTTTTGTTAAATATTATTTAAATCCATCTCTATAACTCGCTTATGCTTGGTCCTACAAGAAAAATGCAAATAACTATTTTGTAGAAAATTTTATCAGCTTTAATTTTGAAAGAAAGATAAAAATTGATAGGAGTAACAGTTTTTGAGATATAAGCAAAAAACCAATAAGAAAACTGTAACTGTTACTGAACAAAAATGTAATTTAGTTTTCAATGTTTGAGACGAAAACGAAAATGCAGCATTTAAAATCGACTCTGAAGACTTCAGTGACTTTTATGTCACCTCCTTTTTCTTCTAATAAAGTATTGGACCCAATTAATTTAGTTTAATTTCGGTTTATCAAACATTTTATTTTAAAGCAAATTTTTCTTAAAGATTATTTATATCCAACTCTATAACTCGCTTATGGTTGGTCCTACAAAAAAAATGCTAAAAACTATTTTGTAGGAAATTTTATCAGCTTTAATTTTGAAGAAAAAATAAAAATTTATAGGAGTCACTGTTTTCGAGATATAAGCAAAAAACCAAAGTGAAAATTGTAACCGTTACTGAACAAAAATGTAATTCACTTTTCAATGTTTGAGACGAAGACGAAACTGCAGCACTTAAAAACGACTCTGAAAACTTCAGTGACTTTTAAGTCACCTCCTTTTTTTTCTAATAAAGTATTGGACTCAATAAATTAAGTGTATTTTAAATCACAAGACATTTTCTGTTAAAGCACTTTTTTTTTAAATATTGATTATTTTCAAACTTATATCTCGCTTATGGTTAGTCCTACATGAAAAATGCAAATAACTATTTTGTTGGAAATTTTATCAGCTTTAATTTTAGTAAAAAGATAAAAATTGATAGGAGTAACTGTTTTCGAGATATAAGCAAGAAACCAAAAAACTGTTACCTTAATAAAGCGCTTGCATATAAGCAGATTTAGTACTATTAGTATTATTATTATTAATGTTATTGTTATTAATATGACGACTAAAAACGATTCTGAAGACTTTGGTGACTTTTATGTCTTTTTCTTTTTTCTCTACTAAAGTGTTAGACACAATTAATTTAGTTTAATTTCAGTATTTCAAACAGTTTATTTTTAAGCAAGTTTTTGTTAAATATTATTTATATCCAACTTTATAACTCGCTTATGGTTGGTCCTACAAGAAAAATGCAAATAACTATTTTGTAGGAAATGTTATCAGCTTTAATTTTGAAAGAAAGATAAAAATTGATAGCAGTAACTGTTTTCGAGATATAAGCAAAAAACCAAAGTAAAAACTGTTACCGTTTCAGAATAAAAATGTAATTCAGTTTTCAATGTTTGAGACGAAGACGAAAATGCAGCATTTAAAATCGACTCTGAAGACTTCAGTGACTTATATGTCACCCCCTTTTTTTTCTAATAAAGTATTGGACCTAAAAAATTAAGTGTATTTTAAATCACAAGACATTTTCTGTTAAAGCACTTTTTTTTAAAATATTAATTATTTTCAATCTTATATCTCGCTTATGGTTAGTCCTACATAAAAAAAGCAAATAACTATTTTGTAGGAAATTTTATCAGCTTGAATTTTAGTAAAATGATAAAAATTGATAGGAGTAACTGTTTTCGAGATATAAGCCAGAAACCAAAACACTGTTACCTTAATTAAGCGTTTGCATATAAGCAAATTTAGTACTATTAGTATTATTATTATTAATGTTATTGTTATTAATATGACGATTAAAGACAACTTTGAAACCTTTAGTGACTTTTATGTCTTCTTCTTTTTCCTCTACTAATGTGTTAGACACAATTAAATTAGTTTAATTTCAGTTTTTCAAACATTTTATTTTAAAGCAAATTTTTGTTAAATATTATTTATATCCAACTCTATAACTCGCTTATGGTTGGTCCTACAAGAAAAATGCAAATAACTATTTTGTAGGAAATTTTATCAGCTTTAATTTTGAAAAAAAAATAAAAATTGATAGGAGTAACTGTTTTCGGGATATAAGCAAAAAACCAATAAGAAAACTGTGACTGTTACTGAACCAAAATGTAATTCAGTTTTCAATGTTTGAGACGAAGACGAAACTGCAGCATTTAAAAACGACTCTGAAGACTTCAGTGACTTTTATGTCACTTTCTTCTTCTTCTAATAAAGTATTAGACCCAATAAATTAAGTGTATTTTAAATCACAAGACATTTTCTGTTAAAGCACTTTTTTTTAAATATTAATTATTTTCAATCATATATCTCGCTAATGGTTAGTCTTACATGAAAAATGCAAATAACTATTTTGTAGGAAATTTTATCAGCTTTAATTTTAGTAAAAAGATAAAAATTGATAGGAGTAACTGTTTTCGAGATATAAGCAAGAAACCAAAAAACTGTTACCTTAATAAAGCGCTTGCATATAAGCAAATTTAGTACTATTAGTATTATTATTATTAATGTTATTGTTATTAATATGACGATTAAAGACAACTTTGAAACCTTTAGTGACTTTTATGTCTTCTTCTTTTTCTTCTGCTAATGTGTTAGACACAATTAAATTAGTTTAATTTCAGTTTTTCAAACATTTTATTTTAAAGCAAATTTTTCTTAAAGATTATTTATATCCAACTCTATAACTCGCTTATGGTTGGTCCTACAAAAAAAATGCTAAAAACTATTTTGTAGGAAATTTTATCTGCTTTAATTTTGAAGAAAAGATAAAAATTTATAGGAGTAACTGTTTTCGAGATATAAGCAAAAAACCAAAGTGAAAACAGTAACCGTTACTGAACAAAAATGTAATTCAGTTTTCAATGTTTGAGACGAAGACGAAAATGCAGCATTTAAAAACGACTCTGAAAACTTCAGTGACTTTTAAGTCACCTTCTTTTTTTTCTAATAAAGTATTGGACTCAATAAATTAAGTGTATTTTAAATCAGACATTTTCTGTTAAAGCACTTTTTTTTTAAATATTGATTATTTTCAAAATTACATCTCGCTTATGGTTAGTCCTACATGAAAAATGCAAATAACTATTTTGTTGGAAATTTTATCAGCTTTAATTTTAGTAAAAAGATAAAAATTGATAGGAGTAACTGTTTTCGAGATATAAGCAAGAAACCAAAAAACTGTTAACTTAATTAAGCGTTTGCATATAAGCAAATTTAGTACTATTAGTATTATTATTATTAATGATATTGTTATTAATATGACGATTAAAGACGACTCTGAAATTTTTAGTGACTTTTATGTCTTCTTCTTTTTCCTCTACTAAAGTGTTAGACACAATTAATTTAGTTTAATTTCAGTATTTCAAACATTTTATTTTAAAGCAAATTTTTGTTAAATATTATTTAAATCCATCTCTATAACTCGCTTATGCTTGGTCCTACAAGAAAAATGCAAATAACTATTTCGTAGGAAATTTTATCAGCTTTAATTTTAGTAAAAAGATAAGAATTGATAGGAGTAACTGTTTTCGAGATATAAGCAAGAAACCAAAAAACTGTTACCTTAATAAAGCGCTTGCATATAAGCAGATTTAGTACTATTAGTATTATTATTATTAATGTTATTGTTATTAATATGACGACTAAAAACGATTCTGAAGACTTTGGTGACTTTTATATCTTTTTCTTTTTTCTCCACTAAAGTGTGAGACACAATTAATTTAGTTTAATTTCAGTATTTCAAACATTTAACTTTTAAGCAAGTTTTTGTTAAATATTATTTATATCCAACTTTATAACTCGCTTATGGTTGGTCCTACAAGAAAAATGCAAATAACTATTTTGTAGGAAATGTTATCAGCTTTAATTTTGAAAGAAAGATAAAAATTGATAGCAGTAACTGTTTTCGAGATATAAGCAAAAAACCAAAGTAAAAACTGTTACCGTTTCAAAATAAAAATGTAATTCAGTTTTCAATGTTTGAGACGAAGACGAAAATGCAGCATTTAAAATCGACTCTGAAGACTTCAGTGACTTATATGTCACCCCCTTTTTTTTCTAATAAAGTATTGGACCTAAAAAATTAAGTGTATTTTAAATCACAAGACATTTTCTGTTAAAGCACTTTTTTTTTAAATATTAATTATTTTCAATCTTATATCTCGCTTATGGTTAGTCCTACATAAAAAAAGCAAATAACTATTTTGTAGGAAATTTTATCAGCTTGAATTTTAGTAAAAAGATAAAAATTGATAGGAGTAACTGTTTTCGAGATATAAGCAAGAAACCAAAACACTGGTACCTTAATTAAGCGTTTGCATATAAGCAAATTTAGTACTATTAGTATTATTATTATTAATGTTATTGTTATTAATATGACAACTAAAGACAACTCTGAAACCTTTAGTGACTTTTATGTCCTTTCCTTTTTCCTCTACTAAAGTGTTAGACACAGTTAAATTAGTTTAATTTCAGTTTTTCAAACATTTTATTTTAAAGCAAATTTTTGTTATATATTATTTATATCCAACTCTATAACTCGCTTATGGTTGGTTCTACAAGAAAAATGCAAATAACTATTTTGTAGAATATTTTATCAGCTTTAATTTTGAAAGAAAGACAAAACTTCATAGGAGTAACTGTTTTCGAGATATAAGCAAGAAACCAAAAAACTGTTACCTTAATAAAGCGCTTGCATATAAGCAGATTTAGTACTATTAGTATTATTATTATTAATGTTATTGTTATTAATATGACAACTAAAGACAACTCTGAAACCTTTAGTGACTTTTATGTCATTTCCTTTTTTCTCTACTAAAGTGTTAGACACAGTTAAATTAGTTTAATTTCAGTTTTTCAAACATTTTATTTTAAAGCAAATTTTTGTTAAATATTATTTATATCCAACTCTATAACTCGCTTATGGTTGGTCCTACAAGAAAAATGCAAATAACTATTTTGTAGAATATTTTATCAGCTTTAATTTTGAAAGAAAGACAAAAATTCATAGGAGTTACTGTTTTCGAGATATAAGCAAGAAACCAAAAAACTGTTACCTTAATAAAGCGCTTGCATATAAGCAGATTTAGTACTATTAGTATTATTATTATTAATGTTATTGTTATTAATATGACGACTAAAAACGATTCTGAAGACTTTGGTGACTTTTACGTCTTTTTCTTTTTTCTCTACTAAAGTGTTAGACACAATTAATTTAGTTTAATTTCAGTATTTCAAACATTTTATTTTTAAGCAAGTTTTTGTTAAATAATATTTATATCCAACTTTATAACTCGCATATGGTTGGTCCTACAAGAAAAATGCAAATAACTATTTTGTAGGAAATGTTATCAGCTTTAATTTTGAAAGAAAGATAAAAATTGATAGGAGTAACTGTTTTCGAGATATAAGCAAAAAACCAAAGTAAAACTGTTACCGTTTCAGAACAAAAATGTAATTCAGTTTTCAATGTTTGAGACGAAGACGAAAATGCAGCATTTAAAATCGACTCTGAAGACTTCAGTGACTTATATGTCACCCCCTTTTTTTTTAATAAAGTATTGGACCTAATAAATTAAGTGTATTTGTTGAGTAACTGTTTTCGAGATATAAGCAAGAAACCAAAAAACTGTTACCTTAATTAAGCGTTTGCATATAAGCAAATTTAGTACTATTAGTATTATTATTATTAATGTTATTGTTATTAATATGACGACTAAAGACGACTCTGAAACATTTAGTGACTTTTATGCCTTCTCCTTTTTCCTCTACTAAAGTGTTAGACACAATTAATTTAGTTTAATTCAAGTTTTTCAAGCATTTTATTTTAAAGCAAATTTTTGTTAAATATCATTTATATCCAACTCTATAACTCGTTTATGCTTGGTCCTAAAAGAAAAATGTAAATTACTATTTTGTTGGAAATTTTATCAGCTTTAATTTTGAAAGAAAGATAAAATTTGATAGGAGTAACTGTTTTCGAGATATAAGCAAAAAACCAATAAGAAAACTGTAACTGTTACTGAACAAAAATGTAATTCAGTTTTCAATGTTTGAGACGAAGACAAAAATGCAGCATTTAAAAACGACTCTGAAGACTTCAGTGACTTTCATGTCACCTCCTTTTTCTTCTAATACAGTATTGGACCCAATAAATTAAGTGTATTTTATAAATCACAAGACATTTTCTGTTAAAACACTTTTTTTTAATTATTAATTATTTTCAAACTTATATCTCGCTTATGGTTAGTTCTACATGAAAAATGCAAATAACTATTTTGTAGGAAATTTTATCACCTTAATTTTAGTGAAAAAGTAAAAATTGATAGGAGTAACTGTTTTCGAGATATAAGCAAAAAACAAAAAAACTGTTACCTTAATTAAGCGCTTGCATATAAGCAAATTTAGTACTACAAGTATTGTTATTATAAATTTTATTGTTATTAATATGACGACTAAAGACAACTCTAAGACTTTAGTGACTTTTATGTCTCCTCCTTTTTTCTCTACTAAAGTGTTAGACACACTTAATTTAGTTTAATTTCAGTTTTTCAAACATTTTATTTTAATGCAAATTTTTGTTAAATATTAAAAACTATTAAATGGCTTAGATTGCCTAAAAACACAGATCACACATGATCTTTTGCATAGAAATGAGAAAACGCTCATGTAACACACAAAATAAGCTCCATTTTTCCTTATTAAAAGTATTATTATTATTATTACTTTTGTTACTATTACTATTATTATTATTATTATTATTATTATTATTATTATTATTATTATTGTTATTATTATTATTATTATTAGTATTTTTATTATTATTATTATTAATATAATTATTATTAAAAACCGATTATAACTTTTGTATAGTAAATGTTTTTATACCAGTTTTAAAATGAGTTATTAATTTTATTCAATTTCTTGCCTAAAAACACAGATCACAGATGATCTCTTGCATAGAAATGAGTAAACGCTCATATAACACACAAAATAAGCTTCATTTTTGCTTAGAAAACTAAGCTTACTTTTATTACTATTATTATTATTATTACTATTATTATTATTATTATTATTATTATTATTATTATTATTATTATTATTATTATTATTATTATTATTATTATTATTATTAACTTTTGTATAGTAAATGTTTTTATACCAGTTTTAAAATGAGTTATTAATTTTAGACAATTTCTTGCCTAAAAACACAGATCACAGATGATTTCTTGCATAGAAATGAAAAAACGCTCATATAACACACAAAATAAGCTTCATTTTTGCTTAGAAAACTAAGCTTACTTTTATTACTATTATTATTATTATTACTATTATTATTATTATTATTATTATTATTATTATTATTATTATTATTATTATTATTATTATTATTATTATTATTATTATTATTATTAACTTTTGTATAGTAAATGTTTTTATACCAGTTTTAAAATGAGTTATTAATTTTAGACAATTTCTTGCCTAAAAACACAGATCACAGATGATTTCTTGCATAGAAATGAAAAAACGCTCATATAACACACAAAATAAGCTTCATTTTTGCTTAGAAAACTAAGCTTACTTTTATTACTATTATTATTTTCATTATTATTATTATTAATATTATTATTATTATTACTATTATTATTATTATTATTATTATTATTATTATTATTATTGTTATTATTATTATTATTAAAAACTTATATTAAACAGACAGAAAACGTCGTATTCTGTCACAAAAAAACGAATTACGTTATAGACTTGACGAGAACGGCGTATCTCGGACACTTATAGGACTCTTATAAGGTCAAAAAGTATCAGTTTGGATTAAAACAAATTATTTTTGGTGAGTCTCAGTCTGAATTGTTTATCAGTTCAAACAAAAACGGCTTATTTTAGACGATCTTTTGCTTTGAACAAGAAAACTTACGTCGAACAGACTAAAAACGTATTAATCTGGCATAAAAGAGCAATTTATGTATCACTTTGAATAAAGGCAGCTAATCCTATTCGTTTCATTGCTTAAAATAGACAAAATTGTTAATAAATCTAACAAAAACGCTGTATTCTAGGACAAAATACTAATTACATTATAGTTTCGACGAGAATAGCTTATTTGGAATGATTCTATGCTTCCAAACGAGTAAATTTTTATTAAACAGATGCCAAACATCATGTTTTGTCCTATAAAGACATTTTATATTGCAGTTTGTATTAAAACAAAATATTTTCGTTGATTCTTTGTTAGAAGCAGCAAACTTAACATTAAAGAATCTGAAAACTTTGTATTCGGACACAAACCACCGAATTTTGTATCAGTTTAGACAAAAACGGTTGATTTTCGACAATATTTTGCTTTGAACAAGAAAACTTATATCAAACTGACTAAAAACGTCTTATTTTAGCACAAAACAAAACATTTGCGTTATAGTCTTAAAGCTGATTCATGCCACAGTTTGGATAAAAACCAATTATTTTTGTTAATTCATTGTTACAAACAAGAAACCTTACATCAAAGAAACTGAAAACCCCTTATTTAGGCACAGAAATTCGAATTACGTTTCAGTCTGGACAAAAACTGCTTACTTTAGACGATCCTTTGTTTTGAATACAAAAACTTACATTAAAAAGATTAAAAACGTCTTATTCTGGCTGAAAACTGCAAGTTATATATTACTCTAGATAAAAGCAATTTATCCTGATTACTCCTTTACTTAGAATAGAGTAAACTTGTATAAAACTTAATGAAAACTTTAAATTTCGTCTCAAAGAAATAATTTACGTTATAGTTTTGACCAGCACTGTTTATTTCAAACGATTTTATGATTCGAAACTAATGAACTTTTATGGGGCAGATGCAAAACCACATATTACCATATAAAGCGTTGTTTTAAAGCAAATTATTACCTTTTGCAACAAGAAATTTCACGTCAAAGAAACTGAAAACATCGTATCCATGCACAAATATCGAATTACGTATCAGTTTAGGCAAATACAGCTTATTTTAAACGATTCCTTGCTATAAACAAGAAAAATTTTATCAAACATATTGAAAATGTCTTATTCTTGAAAATAAGAGCAAATTATGTATCAGTTTTAACAAAAGCGGATTACTCTGTTTGATTCTATGCTTAGAGTAGAGTAAACTACTATAAAACGTAATGAAAACTTTATATTCAAGCTCAAAAGAACAAATTACGTTATAGTTTTGACAAAAAAAAATTGAACAAGTGCAAAAGCTAATACTTTGCTTTAAAATAACGATTTATGTGGTAATATGGTATTTTGCATCTGTACTATAAAAGTTTACTCGTTTCGCTCCATTGAATCATTCGAAATAAATTATTTTGACACAACAACGAAAATAATTATTTGTTTAAACTGTAACATGTCGTTTATATAAAACGAACTAAGACGTTTGGCATCTGTTTAGTGAAAGTTTTCTCGTTTGGGGGCATAAAATCGTTTGAAATTAACAGTTCTGGTCAAAACTAAACGTAAATTATATCTTTGAGACGAAATTTAAAGTTTTCATTAAGTTTTATACAAGTTTGCTCTATTCTAAGCAAAGAAGTAATCAGGATAAACTGCTTTTATCCAAAGTAATACATAATTTGCAGTTTTGAGCCAGAATAAGACGTTTTTAATCTTTTTAATGTAAGTTTTCGTGTTCAAAAGAAAGAATCGTCTAAAATAAGCAATTTGTGTCCAGACTGAAACTTAATTTGATTTTCTGGGCCTGAATAAGGGGTTTTCAGTTTCTTTGATGTAAGGTTTCTTGTTTGTAACAATGAATAAACGAAAATCATTGGTTTTAATCCAAACTGTGAACTCTTAATTTCAAACGATTTTATGCCCCCAAACGAGAAAACTTTCACTAAACAGATGCCAAACGTCTTAGTTCGTTTTATAAAAACGACTTATGTTACAGTTTAAACAAAAACAAATTATTTTCGTTGTTGTGTCAAAATAATTTATTTCGAATGATTCAATGGAGCGAAGCGAGTAAACTTTTATAGGACAGATGCAAAATACCATATTACCACATAAATCGTTATTTTAAAGCAAAGTATTAGCATTTGCACTTGTTCAATTAAAGTTTGCTTACTTCGAAATATGTAGTCGTCCGAAATAATTTTTTTTGTCAAAACTATAACGTAATTTGTTCTTTTGAGCTTGAATATAGAGTTTTCATTACGTTTTATAGTAGTTTACTCTATTCTAAGCATAGAATCAAACAGAGTAATCCGCTTTTGTTAAAACTGATACATAATTTGCTCTTATTTTCGAGAATAAGTCATTTTCAATATGTTTGATAAAAATTTTCTTGTTTATAGCAAGGAATCGTTTAAAATAAGCTGTATTTGCCTAAACTGATACGTAATTCGATATTTGTGCATGGATACGATGTTTTCAGTTTCTTTGACGTGAAATTTCTTGTTGCAAAAGGTAATAATTTGCTTTAAAACAACGCTTTATATGGTAATATGTGGTTTTGCATCTGCCCCATAAAAGTTCATTAGTTTCGAATCATAAAATCGTTTGAAATAAACAGTGCTGGTCAAAACTATAACGTAAATTATTTCTTTGAGACGAAATTTAAAGTTTTCATTAAGTTTTATACAAGTTTACTCTATTCTAAGGAAAGGAGTAATCAGGATAAATTGCTTTTATCTAGAGTAATATATAATTTGCAGTTTTCAGCCAGAATAAGACGTATTTGATCTTTTTAATGTAAGTTTTTGTATTTAAAACAAAGGATCGTCTAAAGTAAGCAGTTTTTGTCCAGACTGAAACGTAATTCGAATTTCTGTGCCTGAATAAGGGGCTTTCAGTTACTTTGATGTAAGGTTTCATGTTTGTAACAATGAATTAACGAAAATAATTGGTTTTTATCCAAATTGTGGCATGAATCGTTTTTAAAAAGCGAAATAAGATGTTTTTCCGCTGTACAGTGAAAGTTTACTCGTTTCAAAGCATAGAACCGTTTGAAATTAACAGCTCTCGCTAAGACTATAACGCAAATCTTTTGTTTTGTGCTAAAATAAGACGTTTTTAGTCAGTTTGATATAAGTTTTCTTGTTCAAAGCAAAATATTGTCGAAAATCAACCGTTTTTGTCTAAACTGATACAAAATTCGGTGGTTTGTGTCCGAATACAAAGTTTTCAGATTCTTTAATGTTAGGTTTGCTGCTTCTAACAAAGAATCAACGAAAATATTTTGTTTTAATACAAACTGCAATATAAAATGTCTTTATAGGACAAAACATGATGTTTGGCATCTGTTTAATAAAAATTCACTCGTTTGGAAGCATAGAATCATTCCAAATAAGCTATTCTCGTCGAAACTATAATGTAAGTAGTATTTTGTGCTAGAATACAGCGTTTTTGTTAGATTTATTAACAATTTTGTTTATTTTAAGCAATGAAACGAATAGGATTAGCTGCCTTTATTCAAAGTGATACATAAATTGCTCTTTTATGCCAGATTAATACGTTTTTAGTCTGTTCGACGTAAGTTTTCTTGTTCAAAGCAAAAGATCGTCTAAAATAAGCCGTTTTTGTTTGAACTGATAAACAATTCAGACTGAGACTCAACAAAAATAATTTGTTTTAATCCAAACTGATACTTTTTGACCCTATAAGAGTCCTATAAGAGTCCGAGATACGCCGTTCTCGTCAAGTCTATAACGTAATTCGTTTTTTTGTGTCAGAATACGACGTTTTCTGTCTGTTTAATATAAGTTTTTAATAATAATAATAATAACAATAATAATAATAATAATAACAATAATAATAATAATAATAGTAATAATAATAATAATAGTAATAATAATAATAATATTAATAATAATAATAATGAAAATAATAATAGTAATAAAAGTAAGCTTAGTTTTCTAAGCAAAAATGAAGTTTATTTTGTGTGTTATATGAGCGTTTTCTCATTTCTATGCAAGAAATCATCTGTGATCTGTGTTTTTAGGCAAGAAATTGTCTAAAATTAATAACTCATTTTAAAACTGGTATAAAAACATTTACTATACAAAAGTTAATAATAATAATAATAATAATAATAATAATAATAATAATAATAATAATAATAGTAATAATAATAATAATAGTAATAAAAGTAAGCTTAGTTTTCTAAGCAAAAATGAAGCTTATTTTGTGTGTTATATGAGCGTTTTCTCATTTCTATGCAAGAGATCATCTGTGATCTGTGTTTTTAGGCAAGAAATTGAATAAAATTAATAACTCATTTTAAAACTGGTATAAAAACATTTACTATACAAAAGTTAATAATAATAATAATAATAATAATAATGATAATAATAATAATAATAATAATAATAATAATAATAATAATAATAATAATAATAATAATAATAATAATAATAATAATAATAATAATAATAATAATAATAATAATAATAATAATGATAATAATACTTATAATAATGAATTTCTTTCTAAATTAAAGCTTAGTTTTTCTAAGCAAAAATGATGCTTATTTTGTGTTATCTGAGCGTTTTCTCATTTCTATGCAAGAGATCATCTGTGATCTGTGTTTTTAGGCAAGAAATTGTCTAAAATTAATAACTCATTTTAAAACTGGTATAAAAACATTTACTATACAAAAGTTATAATCGGTTTTTAATAATAATAATATTAATAATAATAATAATAATAATAGTAATAATAATAATAAAAATAATAGTAATAATAATAATAATAATAATAATAATAATAATAATAATAATAGTAATAATAATAATAATACTTTTAATAAGGAAAAATGGAGCTTATTTTGTGTGTTACATGAGCGTTTTCTCATTTCTATGCAAAAGATCATGTGTGATCTGTGTTTTTAGGCAATCTAAGCCATTTTATAGTTTTTAATATTTAACAAAAATTTGCTTTAAAATAAAATGTTTGAAAAACTGAAATTAAACTAAATTAATTGTGTCTAACACTTTAGTAGAGGAAAAAGGAGGAGACATAAAAGTCACTATAGTCTTAGAGTTGTCTTTAGTCGTCATATTAATAACAATAACATTTATAATAACAATACTAGTAGTACTAAATTTGCTTATATGCAAGCGCTTAATTAAGGTAACAGTTTTTTTGTTTTTTGCTTATATCTCGAAAGCAGTTACTCCTATCAATTTTTACATTTTCACCAAAATTAAAGGTGATAAAATTTCCTACAAAATAGTTATTTGCATTTTTCATGTAGAACTAACCATAAGCGAGATATAAGTTTGAAAATAATTAATATTTAAAAAAAAAGTGCTTTAACAGAAAATGTCTTGTGATTTAAAATACACTTAATTTAATGGGTCCAATACTTTATTAGAAGAAAAAGGAGGAGGCATAAAAGTCACTGAAGTCTTCAGAGTCGATTTTAAATGCTGCATTTTTGTCTTCGTCTAAAACATTGAAAACTGAATTACATTTTTGTTCAGTAACAGTTACAGTTTTCTTATTGGTTTTTTGCTTATATCTCGAAAACAGTTACTCCTATCAAATTTTATCTTTCTTTCAAAATTAAAGCTGATAAAATTTCCAACAAAATAGTTATTTACATTTTTCTTGTAGGAACAAGCATAAACGAGTTATAGAGTTGGATATAAATAATATTTAACAAAAATTTGCTTTAAAATAAAATGCTTGAAAAACCGGAATTAAACTAAATTAATTGTGTCTAACACATTAGTAGAGGAAAGAGGAGAAGACATAAAAGTCACTAAATGTTTCAGAGTCGTCTTTAGTCGTCATATTAATAACAATAACATTAGTAATAATAATACTAATAGTACTAAATTTGCTTATATGCAAACGCTTAATTAAGGTCACAGTTTTTTGGTTTCTTGCTTATATCTCGAAAACAGTTACTCCTATCAATTTTTATCTTTTTTTCAAAATTAAAGCTGATAAAGTTTCCTACAAAATAGTTATTTGCGTTTTTTTGTAGGACCAACCATAAGCGAGTTATAGAGTTGGATATAAATAATCTTTAACAAAAATTTGCTTTAAAATAAAATGTTTGAAAAACCGAAATTAAACTAAATTAAGACTAACACTTTAGTAGAGGAAAAAGGAGAAGACATAAAAGTCACCAAAGTCTTGAGAGTCGTTTTTAGTCGTCATATTGATAACAATAACATTAGTAATAATAATACTAATATTACTAAATTTGCTTATATGCAAGCGCTTAATTAAGGTAACAGTTTTTTGGTTTCTTGCTTATATCTCGAAAACAGTTACTCCTATCAATTTTTAAATTTTTACTAAAATTAAAGCTGATAAAATTTCCTACAAAATAGTAATTTGCATTTTTCATGTAGGACTAACCATAAGCGAGATATAAGTTTGAAAATAATTAATATTTAAAAAAAAAGTGCTTTAACAGAAAATGTCTTGTGATTTAAAATACACTTAATTTAATGGGTCCAATACTTTATTAGAAGAAAAAGGAGGAGGCATAAAAGTCACTGAAGTCTTCAGAGTCGATTTTAAATGCCGCATTTTCGTCTTTGTCTCAAACATTGAAAACTGAATTACATTTTTGTTCAGTAACAGTTACAGTTTTCTTATTGGTTTTTTGCTTATATCTGGAAAACAGTTACTCCTATAAAAATAAAAATAAATAAAATGTTTAAAAAACCGAAATTATACTAAATTAATTAAGACTAACACTTTAGTAGAGGAAAAAGGAGAAGACATAAAAGTCACCAAAGTCTTGAGAGTCGTTTTTAGTCGTCATATTAATAACAATAACATTAATAATAATAATACTAATAGTACTAAATCTGCTTATATGCAAGCGCTTTATTAAGGTAACAGTTTTTTGGTTTCTTGCTTATATCTCGAAAACAGTTACTCCTATCAATTTTTATCTTTTCACTAAAATTAAAGCTGATAAAATTTCCTACAAAATAGTTATTTGCATTTTTCATGTAGGACTAACCATAAGCGAGATATAAGTTTGAAAATAATTAATATTTAAAAAAAAATGTACTTTAACAGAAAATGTCTTGTGATTTAAAATACACTTAATTTATTGGGTCCAATACTTTATTAGAAGAAAAAGTAGGAGGCATAAAAGTCACTGAAGTCTTCAGAGTCGATTTTAAATGCTGCATTTTCGTCTTTGTCTCAAGCATTGAAAACTGAATTACATTTTTGTTCAGTAACAGTTACAGTTTTCTTTTTGGTTTTTTGCTTATATCTCGAAAACAGTTACTCCTATAAAAATAAAAATAAATAAAATGTTTAAAAAACCGAAATTAAACTAAATTAATTAAGACTAACACTTTAGTAGAGGAAAAAGGAGAAGACATAAAAGTCACCAAAGTCTTGAGAGTCGTTTTTAGTCGTCATACTAATAACAATAACATTAATAATAATAATACTAATATTACTAAATTTGCTTATATGCAAGCGCTTAATTAAGGTAACAGTTTCTTGCTTATATCTCGAAAACAGTTACTCCTATCAATTTTTACATTTTTACTAAAATTAAAGCTGATAAAATTTTCTTCAAAATCGTTATTTGCATTTTTCATGTAGAACTAACCATAAGCAAGATATAAGTTTAAAAATGATTAATAATTAAAAAAAATGTGCTTTAACAGAAAATGTCTTGTGATTTAAAATACACTTAATTTATTGGGTCCAATACTTAATTAGAAGAAAAAGGAGGTGACAGTAAATGCTGCATTTTCGTCTTCGTCTCAAACATTAAATACTGAATTACATTTTTGTTTAATACTCCTATCAATTTTTATCTTTCCTTCAAAATTAAAGCTGATAAAATTTTTTACAAAATAGTTTTTTGCATTTTTTTTGTAGGACCAACCATAAGCGAGTTATAGAGATGGATATAAATAATCTTTAACAAAAATTTGATATAAAACAAAATGTTTGAAAAACCGAAATTAAGCTAAATTAATATTAAAATAATTAGTAATATTATTATTATTAAAAACCGACTATAACTTTTGTATAGTAAATGTTTTTATACCAGTTTTAAAATGAGTTTTTAATTTTAGACAATTTCTTGCCTAAAAACACAGATCACAGATGATCTCTTGCATAGAAATGAGAAAACGCTCAGAAAACACAAAATAAGCTTCATTTTTCCTTAGAAAAACTAAGCTTTAATTTAGAAAGAAATTCATTATTATAAGTATTATTATTATTATTATTATTATTATTACTTTTATTACTATTATTATTATTATTATTATTAAAAACCGATTATAACTTTTGTATAGTAAATGTTTTTATTGTATTTTAAATCACAAGGCATTTTCTGTTAAAGCACTTTCTTTTTAAATATTAATTATTATCAAACTTATATCTCGCTTATGGTTAGTCCTACATGAAAAATGCAAATAACTATTTTGTAGGGAATTTTATCAGCTTTAATTTTAGTAAAAAGATAAAAATTGATAGGAGTAACTGTTTTCGAGATATAAGCAAGAAACCAAAAAACTGTTACCTTAATTAAGCGCTTGCGTATAAGCAAATTTAATAATATTAGTATTATTAATATTAATGTTATTGTTATTAATATGACGACTAAAAACGACTCTCAAGACTTTGGTAACTTTTATGTCTTCTCCTTTTTCCTCTACTAAAGTGTTAGTCTTAATTTAGTTTAATTTCGGTTTTTCAAACATTTTATTTTAAAGCAAATTTTTGTTAAAGATTAAATATATCCAACTCTATAACTCGTTTATGGTTGGTCCTACAAAGAAATGCAAATAACTATTTTGTAGTAAAATTTTATCAGCTTTAATTTTGAAAAAAAGGTAAAAATTGATTGGAGTAACTGTTTTCGAGATATAAGCAAGAAACCAAAAAACTGTTACCTTAATTAAGCGTTTGCATATAAGCAAATTTAGTACTATTAGTATTATTATTATTAATGTTATTGTTATTAAAATGACGACTAAAGACGACTCTGAAACATTTAGTGACTTTTATGTCTTCTCCTTTTTCCTCTACTAAAGTGTTAGACACAATTAATTTAGTTTAATTCCGGTTTTTCAAGCATTTTATTTTAAAACAAATTTTTGTTAAATATTATTTATATCCAACTTTATAACTCGTTTATGCTTGGTCCTACAAGAAAAATGTAAATAACTATTTTGTTGGAAATTTTATCAGCTTTAATTTTGAAAGAAAGATAAAATTTGATAGGAGGAACTGTTTTCGAGATATAAGCAAAAAACCAATAAGAAAACTGTAACTGTTACTGAACAAAAATGTAATTCAGTTTTCAATGTTTGAGACGAAGACAAAAATGCAGCATTTAAAAACGACTCTGATGACTTCAGTGACTTTTATGTCACCTCCTTTTTCTTCTAATAAAGTATTGGACCCAATAAATTAAGTGTATTTTAAATCACAAGACATTTTCTGTTAAACCACTTCTTTTTAATTATTAATTATTTTCAAACTTATATCTCGCTTATGGTTAGTTCTACATGAAAAATGCAAATAACTATTTTGTAGGAAATTTTATCACCTTTAATTTTGGTGAAAAAGTAAAATTTGATAGGAGTAACTATTTTCGAGATATAAGCAAAAAACAAAAAAACTGTTACCTTAATTAAGCGCTTGCATATAAGCAAATTTAGTACTACTAGTATTGTTATTATAAATGTTATTGTTATTAATATGACGACTAAAGACAACTCTAAGACTTTAGTGACTTTTATGTCTCCTCCTTTTTTCTCTACTAAAGTGTTAGACACAATTAATTTAGTTTAATTTCAGTTTTTCAAACATTTTATTTTAAAGCAAATTTTTGTTAAATATTAAAAACTATAAAATGGCTTAGATTGCCTAAAAACACAGATCACACATGATCTTTTGCATAGAAATGAGAAAACGCTCATGTAACACAGAAAATAAGCTCCATTTTTCCTTATTAAAAGTATTATTATTATTATTACGTTTGTTACTATTACTATTATTATTATTATTATTATTATTATTGTTATTATTATTATTATTATTATTATTATTATTATTATTATTATTATTATTATTATTATTATTATTATTATTATTATTATTATTATTATTATTATTATTATTATTATTATTAACTTTTGTATAGTAAATGTTTTTATACCAGTTTTAAAATGAGTTATTAATTTTAGCCAATTTCTTGCCTAAAAACTATCAAATGGCTTAGATTGCCTAAAAACACAGATCACACATGATATTTTGCATAGAAATGAGAAAAGCTCATATAACACAAAATAAGCTTCATTTTTGCTTAGAAAACTAAGCTTACTTTTATTACTACTATAATTATTATTTTTATTATTATTATTATTATTACTATTATTTTTATTATTATTATTACTATTATTATTATTTTTATTATTATTATTATTAAAAACCGATTATAACTTTGTATAGTAAATGTTTTTATACCAGTTTTAAAATGAGTTATTAATTTTAGACAATTTCTTACCTAAAAACACAGATCACAGATGATCTCTTGCATAGAAATGAGAAAACGCTCAGATAACACAAAATATGCATCATTTTTGCTTAGAAAAACTAAGCTTTAATTTAGAAAGAAATTCATTATTATAAGTATTATTATCATTATTATTATTTCTTTTATTACTATTATTATTATTATTATTATTATTATTATTATTATTATTATTATTATTATTATTAACTTTTGTATAGTAAATGTTTTTATACCAGTTTTAAAATGAGTTATTAATTTTATTCAATTTCTTGCCTAAACACACAGATCACATATGATCTCTTGCATAGAAATGAGAAAACGCTCATATAACACACAAAATAAGCTTCATTTTTGCTTAGAAAACTAAGCTTACTTTTATTACTATTATTATTATTTTTATTATTATTATTATTATTAATATTACTATTATTATTATTATTATTATTATTATTATTAATATTATTATTATTAACTTTTGTATCGTAAATGTTTTTATACCAGTTTTAAAATGAGTTTTTAATTTTAGACAATTTCTTGCCTAAAAACACAGATCACAGATGATCTCTTGCATAGAAATGAGAACACGCTCATACAACACACAAAATAAGCTTCATTTTTGCTTAGAAAACTAAGCTTACTTTTATTACTATTATTATTATTTTTATTATTATTATTATTATTATTATTATTATTACTATTATTATTATTATTATTATTATTATTATTATTATTATTATTATTATTATTATTATTATTATTATTACTATTATTATTATTATTATTTTTATTATTATTATTATTATTTTTATTATTGTTATTATTATTATTATTATTATTATTATTATTATTATTATTATTATTATTTATTATTATTATTATTAAAAAATTATATTAAACAGACAGAAAACGTCGTATTCTGACACAAAAAAACGAATTACGTTATAGACTTGAGGAGAACGGCGTATTTCGGACTCTTATAGGACTCTTATAGGGTCAAAAAGTATCAGTTTGGATTAAAACAAATTATTTTTGTTGACTCTCAGTCTGAATTGTTCATCAGTTCAAACAAAAACGGCTTATTTTAGACGATCTTTTGCTTTGAACATGAAAACATACATCGAACAGACTAAAAACGTATTAATCTGGCATAAAAGAGCAATTTATGTATCACTTTGGATAAAGGCAGCTAATCCTATTCGTTTCATTGCTTAAAATAGACAAAATTGTTAATAAATCAAACAAAAACGCTGTATTCTAGCACAAAATACTAATTACATTATAGTTTCGACGAGAATAGCTTATTTGGAATGATTCTATGCTTCCAA
The DNA here is from genome assembly GCF_031307605.1 of Tribolium castaneum. NCBI lineage: Eukaryota > Metazoa > Arthropoda > Insecta > Coleoptera > Tenebrionidae > Tribolium > Tribolium castaneum. Next base: position 59,331 of record NW_026986637.1, on the reverse strand, counting down.
ACGAGTAAATTTTTATTAAACAGACGCCAAACATCATGTTTTGTCCTATAAAGACATTTTATATTGCAGTTTGTATTAAAACGAAATATTTTCGTTGATTCTTTGTTAGAAGCAGCAAACCTAACATTAAAGAATCTGAAAACTTTGTATTCGGACACAGACCATCGAATTTTGTATCAGTTTAGACAAAAACGGTTGATTTTCGACAATATTTTGCTTTGAACAAGAAAACTTATATCAAACTGACTAAAAACGTCTTATTTTAGCACAAAACAAAAGATTTGCGTAATAGTCTTAACGAGAGCTGTTAATTTCAAACGGTTCTATGCTTTGAAACGAGTAAACTTTCACTGTACAGAGGAAAAACATCTTATTTCGCCTTTTAAAAACGATTCATGCCACAGTTTGGATAAAAACCAATTATTTTCGTTAATTCATTGTTACAAACATGAAACCTTACATCAAAGTAACTGAAAACCCCTTATTCAGGCACAGAAATTCGAATTACGTTTCAGTCTGGACAAAAACTGCTTACTTTAGACGATCCTTTGTTTTGAATACAAAAACTTAAATTAAAAAGATTAAAAACGTCTTATTCTGGCTGAAAACTGCAAATTATATATTACTCTAGATAAAAGCAATTTATCCTGATTACTCCTTTACTTAGAATAGAGTAAACTTGTATAAAACTTAATAAAAACTTTAAATTTCGTCTCAAAGAAATAATTTACGTTATAGTTTTGATCAGCACTGTTTATTTCAAACGATTTTATGATTCGAAACTAATGAACTTTTATGGGGCAGATGCAAAACCACATATTACAATATAAAGCGTTGTTTTAAAGCAAATTATTACCTTTTGCAACAAGAAATTTCACGTCAAAGAAACTGAAAACATCGTATCCATGCACAAATATCGAATTACGTATCAGTTTAGGCAAATACAGCTTATTTTAAACGATTCCTTGCTATAAACAAGAAAAATTTTATCAAACATATTGAAAATGTCTTATTCTCGAAAATAAGAGCAAATTATGTATCAGTTTTAACAAAAGCGGATTACTCTGTTTGATTCTATGCTTAGAGTAGAGTAAACTACTATAAAACGTAATGAAAACTCTATATTCAAGCTCAAAAGAACAAATTACGTTATAGTTTTGACAAAAAAAAATTATTTCGGACGACTACATACTTCGAAGTAAGCAAACTTTAATTGAACAAGTGCAAAAGCTAATACTTTGCTTTAAAATAACGATTTATGTGGTAATATGGTATTTTGCATCTGTCCTATAAAAGTTTACTCGTTTCGCTCCATTGAATCATTCGAAATAAATTATTTTAACACAACAAACGAGAAAACTTTCACTAAACAGATGCCAAACGTCTTAGTTCGTTTTATAAAAACGACATGTTACAGTTTGAACAAAAAAAGTGCATTAACAGAAAATGTCTTGTGATTTAAAATACACTTAATTTATTAGGTCCAATACTTTATTAGAAGAAAAAGGGGGTGACATATAAGTCACTGAAGTCTTCAGAGTCGATTGTAAATGCTGCATTTTCGTCTTCGTCTCAAACATTGAAAACTGAATTACATTTTTGTTCTGAAACGGTAACAGTTTTCACTTTGGTTTTTTGCTTATATCTCGAAAACAATTACTCCTATCAGTTTTTATCTTTTTTTCAAAATAAAGCTGATAAAATTTCCTACAAAATAGTTATTTGCATTTTTCTTGTAGGACCAACCATAAGCGAGTTATAAAGTTGGATATAAATAATATTTAACAAAAACTTGCTTAAAAATTAAATGTTTGAAATACTGAAATTAAACTAAATTAATTGTGTCTAACACTTTAGTAGAGAAAAAAGAAAATGACATAAAAGTCACCAAAGTCTTCAGAATCGTTTTTAGTCGTCATATTAATAACAATAACATTAATAATAATAATACTAATAGTACTAAATTTGCTTACATGCAAACGCTTAATTCAGGTAAAAATTTTTTGGTTTCTTGCTTATATCTCGAAAACAGTTACTCCTATCAGATTTTATCTTTTTACTAAAATTAAAGCTGATAAAATTTCCTACAAAATAGTTAATTGCATTTTTAATGTAGGACTAACCATAAGCGAGATATAAGTTTGAAAATAATTAAAATTTAAAAAAAAGTGCTTCAACAGAAAATGTCTTGTGATTTAAAATACACTTAATTTATTGGGTCCAATACTTTATTAGAAGAAAAAAGCGGTGACAGAAAGGTCACTGAAGTCTTTAGAGTCGTTTGTAAATGCTGCATTTTCGTCTTCGTCTCAAACATTGAAAACTGAATTACATTTTTGTTCAGTAACTGTTACAGTTTTCTTATTGGTTTTTTGCTTATATCTCGAAAACAGTTACTCCTATCAATTTTTATCTTTCTTTTAAAATTAAAGCTGATAAAGCTTCCTACAAAATAGTTATTTGCATTTTTCTTGTAGGACCAACCATAAGCGAGTTATAGAGTTGGATATAAATAATATTTAACAAAAATATGCTTTAAATAAAATGTTTGAAAAACCGAAATTAAACTAAATTAATTGAGTCTAACACTTTAGTAGAGAAAAAAGAAAAAGACATAAAAGTCACCAAAGTCTTCAGAATCGTTTTTAGTCGTCATATTAATATCAATAACATTAATAATAATAATACTAATAGTACTAAATCTGCTTATATGCAAGCGCTTTATTAAGGTAACATTTTTTTGGTTTCTTGCTTATATCTCGAAAACAGTTACTCCTATCAATTTTTATCTTTTTTTTAAAATTAAAGCTGATAAAATTTCCTACAAAATAGTTATTTGCATTTTTCTTGTAGGACCAACCATAAGCGAGTTATAGAGTTGGATATAAATAATATTTAACAAAAATTTGCTTTAAAATAAAATGTTTGAAAAACTGAAATTAAACTAATTTAATTGTGTCTAACACTTTAGTAGAGGAAAAAGAAGAAGACATAAAAGTCACTAAAGGTTTCAAAGTTGTCTTTAATCGTCATATTAATAACAATAACATTAATAATAATAATACTAATAGTACTAAATTTGCTTATATGCAAACGCTTAATTAAGGTAACAGTGTTTTGGTTTCTTGCTCATATCTCGAAAACAGTTACTCCTATTAACTTTTATCTTTTTACTAAAATTCAAGCTGATATAATTTCCTACAAAATAATTATTTGCATTTTTTATGTAGGACTAACCATAAGCGAGATATAAGATTGAAAATAATTAATATTTAAAAAAGAAGTGCTTTAACAGAAAATGTCTTGTGATTTAAAATACACTTAATTTATTAGGTCCAATACTTTATTAGAAAAAAAGGGGGTGACATATAAGTCACTGAAGTCTTCAGAGTCGATTTTAAATGCTGCATTTTCGTCTTCGTCTCAAACATTGAAAACTGAATTACATTTTTGTTCTGAAACGGTAACAGTTTTTACTTTGGTTTTTTGCTTATATCTCGAAAACAGTTACTCCTATCAATTTTTATCTTTCTTTCAAAATTAAAGCTGATAACATTTCCTACAAAATAGTTATTTGCATTTTTCTTGTAGGACCAACCATAAGCGAGTTATAAAGTTGGATATAAATAATATTTAACAAAAACTTGCTTAAAAATAAAATGTTTGAAATACTGAAATTAAACTAAATTAATTGTGTCTAACACTTTAGTAGAGAAAAAAGAAAAAGACATAAAAGTCACCAAAGTCTTCAGAATCGTTTTTAGTCGTCATATTAATAACAATTACATTAATAATAATAATACTAATAGTACTAAATCTGCTTATATGCAAGCGCTTTATTAAGGTAACAGTTTTTTGGTTTCTTGCTTATATCTCGAAAACAGTTACTCCTATGAATTTTTGTTTTCTTTTCAAAATTAAAGCTGATAAAATTTCCTACAAAATAGTTATTTGCATTTTTCTTGTAGGACCAACCATAAGCGAGTTATAGAGTTGGATATATATAATATTTAACAAAAATTTGCTTTAAAATAAAATGTTTGAAAAACTGAAATTAAACTAATTTAATTGTGTCTAACACTTTAGTAGAGGAAAAAGGAAAAGACATAAAAGTCACTAAAGGTTTCAGAGTTGTCTTTAGTTGTCATATTAATAACAATAACATTAATAATAATAATACTAATAGTACTAAATTTGCTTATATGCAAACGCTTAATTAAGGTAACAGTGTTTTGGTTTCTTGCTTATATCTCGAAAACAGTTACTCCTATCAATTTTTATCTTTTTACTAAAATTCAAGCTGATAAAATTTCCTACAAAATAGTTATTTGCATTTTTCATGTAGGACTAACCATAAGCGAGATATATGATTGAAAATAATTAATATTTAAAAAAAAAGTGCTTTAACAGAAAATGTCTTGTGATTTAAAATACACTTAATTTATTGGGTCCAATACTTTATTAGAAGAAAAAGGAAGTGACATAAAAGTCACTGAAGTCTTCAGAGTCGTTTTTAAATGCTGCAGTTTCGTCTTCGTCTCAAACATTGAAAACTGCATTACATTTTTGTTCAGTAACAGTCACAGTTTTCTTATTGTTTTTTTGCTTATATCTCGAAAACAGTTATTCCTATCAATTTTTATCTTTCTGTCAAAATTAAAGCCGATAAAATTTCCTACAAAATAGTTATTTGCATTTTTCTTGTAGGACCAACCATAAGCGAGTTATAGAGTTGGATATAAATAATATTTAACAAAAATTTGCTTTAAAATAAAATGTTTGAAAAACTGAAATTAAACTAATTTAATTGTGTCTAACACTTTAGTAGAGGAAAAAGAAGAAGACATAAAAGTCACTAAAGGTTTCAAAGTTGTCTTTAATCGTCATATTAATACCAATAACATTAATAATAATAATAATAATAGTACTAAATTTGCTTATATGCAAACGCTTAATTAAGGTAACAGTGTTTTGGTTTCTTGCTCATATCTCGAAAACAGTTACTCCTATCAATTTTTATCTTTTTACTAAAATTCAAGCTGATAAAATTTCCTACAAAATAGTTATTTGCATTTTTTATGTAGGACTAACCATAAGCGAGATATAAGATTGAAAATAATTAATATTTAAAAAAGAAGTGCTTTAACAGAAAATGTCTTGTGATTTAAAATACACTTAATTTATTAGGTCCAATACTTTATTAAAAAAAAAGGGGGTGACATATAAGTCACTGAAGTCTTCAGAGTCGATTTTAAATGCTGCATTTTCGTCTTCGTCTCAAACATTGAAAACTGAATTACATTTTTGTTCTGAAACGGTAACAGTTTTTACTTTGGTTTTTTGCTTATATCTCGAAAACAGTTACTCCTATCAATTTTTATCTTTCTTTCAAAATTAAAGCTGATAACATTTCCTACAAAATAGTTATTTGCATTTTCCTTGTAGGACCAACCATAAGCGAGTTATAAAGTTGGATATAAATAATATTTAACAAAAACTTGCTTAAAAATAAAATGTTTGAAATACTGAAATTAAACTAAATTAATTGTGTCTAACACTTTAGTAGAGAAAAAAGAAAAAGACATAAAAGTCACCAAAGTCTTCAGAATCGTTTTTAGTCGTCATATTAATAATAATAACATTAATAATAATAATACTAATAGTACTAAATCTGCTTATATGCAAGCGCTTTATTAAGGTAACAGTTTTTTGGTTTCTTGCTTATATCTCGAAAACAGTTACTCCTATGAATTTTTGTCTTTCTTTCAAAATTAAAGCTGATAAAATATTCTACAAAATAGTTATTTGCATTTTTCTTGTAGGACCAACCATAAGCGAGTTATAGAGTTGGATATAAATAATATTTAACAAAAATTTGCTTTAAAATAAAATGTTTGAAAAACTGAAATTAAACTAATTTAACTGTGTCTAACTCTTTAGTAGAGAAAAGAGGAAAAAACATAAAAGTCACTAAAGGTTTCAGAGTTGTCTTTAGTTGTCATATTAATAACAATAACATTAATAATAATAATACTAATAGTACTAAATTTGCTTATATGCAAACGCTTAATTAAGGTAACAGTGTTTTGGTTTCTTCCTTATATCTCGAAAACAGTTACTCCTATCAATTTTTAACTTTTTACTAAAATTCAAGCTGATAAAATTTCCTACAAAATAGTTATTTGCATTTTTCATGTAGGACTAACCATAAGCGAGATATATGATTGAAAATAATTAATATTTTAAAAAAAAGTGCTTTAACAGAAAATGTCTTGTGATTTAAAATTCACTTAATTTATTAGGTCCAATACTTTATTAGAAGAAAAAGGAAGTGACATAAAAGTCACTGAAGTCTTCAGAATCGTTTTTAAATGCTGCAGTTTCGTCTTCGTCTCAAACATTGAAAACCGAATTACATTTTTGTTCAGTAACAGTCACAGTTTTCTTATTGGTTTTTTGCTTATATCTCGAAAACAGTTACTCCTATCAATTTTTATCTTTTTTTCAAAATTAAAGCTGATAAAATTTCCTACAAAATAGTTATTTGCATTTTTCTTGTAGGACCAACCATAAGCGAGTTATAGAGTTGGATATAAATAATATTTAACAAAAATTTGCTTTAAAATAAAATGTTTGAAAAACTGAAATTAAACTAATTTAATTGTGTCTAACACTTTAGTAGAGGAAAAAGAAGAAGACATAAAAGTCACTAAAGGTTTCAAAGTTGTCTTTAATCGTCATATTAACAACAATAACATTAATAATAATAATACTAATAGTACTAAATTTGCTTATATGCAAACGCTTAATTAAGGTAACAGTGTTTTGGTTTCTTGCTCATATCTCGAAAACAGTTACTCCTATCAATTTTTATCTTTTTACTAAAATTCAAGCTGATAAAATTTCCTACAAAATAGTTATTTGCATTTTTTATGTAGGACTAACCATAAGCGAGATATAAGATTGAAAATAATTAATATTTAAAAAAGAAGTGCTTTAACAGAAAATGTCTTGTGATTTAAAATACACTTAATTTATTAGGTCCAATACTTTATTAGAAAAAAAAGGGGGTGACATATAAGTCACTGAAATCTTCAGAGTCGATTTTAAATGCTGCATTTTCGTCTTCGTCTCAAACATTGAAAACTGAATTACATTTTTGTTCTGAAACGGTAACAGTTTTTACTTTGGTTTTTTGCTTATATCTCGAAAACAGTTACTCCTATCAATTTTTATCTTTTTTTCAAAATTAAAGCTGATAACATTTCCTACAAAATAGTTATTTGCATTTTTCTTGTAGGACCAACCATAAGCGAGTTATAAAGTTGGATATAAATAATATTTAACAAAAACTTGCTTAAAAATAAAATGTTTGAAATACTGAAATTAAACTAAATTAATTGTGTCTAACACTTTAGTAGAGAAAAAAGAAAAAGACATAAAAGTCACCAAAGTCTTCAGAATCGTTTTTAGTCGTCATATTAATAACAATAACATTAATAATAATAATACTAATAGTACTAAATCTGCTTATATGCAAGCGCTTTATTAAGGTAACAGTTTTTTGGTTTCTTGCTTATATCTCGAAAACAGTTACTCCTATGAATTTTTGTCTTTCTGTCAAAATTAAAGCTGATAAAATATTCTACAAAATAGTTATTTGCATTTTTCTTGTAGGACCAACCATAAGCGAGTTATAAAGTTGGATATAAATAATATTTAACAAAAACTTGCTTAAAAATTAAATGTTTGAAATACTAAAATTAAACTAAATTAATTGTGTCTAACACTTTAGTAGAGAAAAAAGAAAAAGACATAAAAGTCACCAAAGTCTTCAGAATCGTTTTTAGTCGTCATATTAATAACAATAACATTAATAATAATAATACTAATAGTACTAAATTTGCTTACATGCAAACGCTTAATTCAGGTAACAATTTTTTGGTTTCTTGCTTATATCTCGAAAACAGTTACTCCTATCAATTTTTATCTTTTTACTAAAATTAAAGCTGATAAAATTTCCTACAAAATAGTTAATTGCATTTTTAACGTAGGACTAACCATAAGCGAGATATGAGTTTGAAAATAATTAAAATTAAAAAAAAAGTGTTTCAACAGAAAATGTCTTGTGATTTAAAATACACTTAATTTATTGGGTCCAATACATTATTAGAAGAAAAAAGAGGTGACAGAAAGGTCACTGAAGTCTTTAGAGTCGTTTGTAAATGCTGCATTTTCGTCTTCGTCTCAAACATTGAAAACTGAATTACATTTTTGTTCAGTAACTGTTACAGTTTTCTTATTGGTTTTTTGCTTATATCTCGAAAACAGTTACTCCTATCAATTTTTATCTTTCTTTTAAAATTAAAGCTGATAAAGCTTCCTACAAAATAGTTATTTGCATTTTTCTTGTAGGACCAACCATAAGCGAGTTATAGAGTTGGATATAAATAATATTTAACAAAAATTTGCTTTAAATAAAATGTTTAAAAAACCGAAATTAAACTAAATTAATTGAGTCTAACACTTTAGTAGAGAAAAAAGAAAAAGACATAAAAGTCACCAAAGTCTTCAGAATCGTTTTTAGTCGTCATATTAATAACAATAACATTAATAATAATAATACTAATAGTACTAAATCTGCTTATATGCAAGCGCTTTATTAAGGTAACAGTTTTTTGGTTTCTTGCTTATATCTCGAAAACAGTTACTCCTATCAATTCTTAACTTTTTACTAAAATTAAAGCTGATAAAATTTCCTACGAAATAGTTATTAGTATTTTTCTTGTAGGACCAAGCATAAGCGAGTTATAGAGATGGATTTAAATAATATTTAACAAAAATTTGCTTTAAAATAAAATGTTTGAAATACTGAAATTAAACTAAATTAATTGTGTCTAACACTTTAGTAGAGGAAAAAGAAGAAGACATAAAAGTCACTAAAAATTTCAGAGTCCTCTTTAATCGTCATATTAATAACAATAACATTAATAATAATAATACTAATAGTACTAAATTTGCTTATATGCAAACGCTTAATTAAGTTAACAGTTTTTTGGTTTCTTGCTTATATCTCGAAAACAGTTACTCCTATCAATTTTTATCTTTTTACTAAAATTAAAGCTGATAAAATTTCCAACAAAATAGTTATTTGCATTTTTCATGTAGGACTAACCATAAGCGAGATGTAAGTTTGAAAATAATCAATATTTAAAAAAAAGTGCTTTAACAGAAAATGTCTTGTGATTTAAAATACACTTAATTTATTGAGTCCAATACTTTATTAGAAAAAAAAAGGAGGTGACTTAAAAGTCACTGAGGTTTTCAGAGTCGTTTTTAAATGCTGCATTTTCGTCTTCGTCTCAAACATTGAAAACTGAATTACATTTTTGTTCAGTAACGGTTACAATTTTCACTTTGGTTTTTTGCTTATATCTCGAAAACAGTTACTCCTATAAATTTTTATCTTTTCTTCAAAATTAAAGCTGAAAAAATTTCCTACAAAATAGTTTTTAGCATTTTTTTTGTAGGACCAACCATAAGCGAGTTATAGAGTTGGATATAAATAATCTTTAAGAAAAATTTGCTTTAAAATAAAATGTTTGAAAAACTGAAATTAAACTAATTTAATTGTGTCTAACACATTAGTAGAGGAAAAAGAAGAAGACATAAAAGTCACTAAAGGTTTCAAAGTTGTCTTTAATCGTCATATTAATAACAATAACATTAATAGTAATAATACTAATAGTACTAAATTTGCTTATATGCAAACGCTTAATTAAGGTAACAGTGTTTTGGTTTCTGGCTTATATCTCGAAAACAGTTACTCCTATCAATTTTTATCTTTTTACTAAAATTCAAGCTGATAAAATTTCCTACAAAATAGTTATTTGCATTTTTTATGTAGGACTAACCATAAGCGAGATATGAGATTGAAAATAATTAATATTTAAAAAAAAAGTGCTTTAACAGAAAATGTCTTGTGATTTAAAATACACTTAATTTATTGGGTCCAATACTTTATTAGAAGAAAAAAGAGGTGACAAAAAGGTCACTGAAGTCTTTAGAGTCGTTTGTAAATGCTGCATTTTCGTATTCGTCTCAAACATTGAAAACTGAATTACATTTTTGTTCAGTAACAATTACAGTTTTCTTATTGGTTTTTTGCTTATATCTCAAAAACAGTTACTCCTATCAATTTTTATCTTTCTTTTAAAATTAAAGCTGATAAAGCTTCCTACAAAATAGTTATTTGCATTTTTCTTGTAGGACCAACCATAAGCGAGTTATAGAGTTGGATATAAATAATATTTAACAAAAATTTGCTTTAAATAAAATGTTTGAAAAACCGAAATTAAACTAAATTAATTGATTCTAACACTTTAGTAGAGAAAAAAGAAAAAGACATAAAAGTCACCAAAGTCTTCAGAATCGTTTTTAGTCGTCATATTAATAACAATAACATTAATAATAATAATACTAATAGTACTAAATCTGCTTATATGCAAGCGCTTTATTAAGGTAACAGTTTTTTGGTTTCTTGCTTATATCTCGAAAACAGTTACTCCTATCAATTCTTATCTTTTTACTAAAATTAAAGCTGATAAAATTTCCTACGAAATAGTTATTAGCATTTTTCTTGTAGGACCAAGCATAAGCGAATTATAGAGATGGATTTAAATAATATTTAACAAAAATTTGCTTTAAAATAAAATGTTTGAAATACTGAAATTAAACTAAATTAATTGTGTCTAACACTTTAGTAGAGGAAAAAGAAGAAGACATAAAAGTCACTAAAAATTTCAGAGTCCTCTTTAATCGTCATATTAATAACAATAACATTAATAATAATAATACTAATAGTACTAAATTTGCTTATATGCAAACGCTTAATTAAGTTAACAGTTTTTTGGTTTCTTGCTTATATCTCGAAAACAGTTACTCCTATCAATTTTTATCTTTTTACTAAAATTAAAGCTGATAAAATTTCCAACAAAATAGTTATTTGCATTTTTCATGTAGGACTAACCATAAGCGAGATGTAAGTTTGAAAATAATCAATATTTAAAAAAAAAGTGCTTTAACAGAAAATGTCTTGTGATTTAAAATACACTTAATTTATTGAGTCCAATACTTTATTAGAAAAAAAAGGAGGTGACTTAAAAGTCACTGAAGTTTTCAGAGTCGTTTTTAAATGCTGCATTTTCGTCTTCGTCTCAAACATTGAAAACTGAATTACATTTTTGTTCAGTAACGGTTACAATTTTCACTTTGGTTTTTTGCTTATATCTCGAAAACAGTTACTCCTATAAATTTTTATCTTTTCTTCAAAATTAAAGCTGATAAAATTTCCTACAAAATAGTTTTTAGCATTTTTTTTGTAGGACCAACCATAAGCGAGTTATAGAGTTGGATATAAATAATCTTTAAGAAAAATTTGCTTTAAAATAAAATGTTTGAAAAACTGAAATTAAACTAATTTAATTGTGTCTAACACATTAGTAGAGGAAAAAGAAGAAGACATAAAAGTCACTAAAGGTTTCAAAGTTGTCTTTAATCGTCATATTAATAACAATAACATTAATAATAATAATACTAATAGTACTAAATTTGCTTATATGCAAGCGCTTTATTAAGGTAACAGTTTTTTGGTTTCGTGCTTATATCTCGAAAACAGTTACTCCTATCAATTTTTATCTTTTTACTAAAATTAAAGCTGATAAAATTTCCTACAAAATAGTTATTTGCATTTTTCATGTAAGACTAACCATAAGCGAGATATATGATTGAAAATAATTAATATTTAAAAAAAAGTGCTTTAACAGAAAATGTCTTGTGATTTAAAATACACTTAATTTATTGGGTCAAATACTTTATTAGAAGAAGAAGAAAGTGACATAAAAGTCACTGAAGTTTTCAGAGTCGTTTTTAAATGCTGCAGTTTTGTCTTCGTCTCAAACATTGAAAACTGAATTACATTTTGGTTCAGTAACAGTCACAGTTTTCTTATTGGTTTTTTGCTTATATCTCGAAAACAGTTACTCCTATCAATTTTTATTTATTTTTTAAAATTAAAGCTGATAAAATTTCCTACAAAATAGTTATTTGCATTTTTCTTGTAGGACCAACCATAAGCGAGTTATAGAGTTGGATATAAATAATATTTAACAAAAATTTGCTTTAAAATAAAATGTTTGAAAAACTGAAATTAAACTAATTTAATTGTGTCTAACACATTAGTAGAGGAGAAAGAAGAAGACATAAAAGTCACTAAAGGTTTCAAAGTTGTCTTTAATCGTCATATTAATAACAATAACATTAATAATAATAATACTAATAGTACTAAATTTGCTTAAATGCAAACGCTTAATTAAGGTAACAGTGTTTTGGTTTCTGGCTTATATCTCGAAAACAGTTACTCCTATCAATTTTTATCTTTTTACTAAAATTCAAGCTGATAAAATTTCCTACAAAATAGTTATTTGCATTTTTTATGTAGGACTAACCATAAGCGAGATATAAGATTGAAAATAATTAATATTTAAAAAAAAAGTGCTTTAACAGAAAATGTCTTGTGATTTAAAATACACTTATATTTTTAGGTCCAATACTTTATTAGAAAAAAAAGGGGGTGACATATAAGTCACTGAAGTCTTCAGAGTCGATTTTAAATGCTGCATTTTCGTCTTCGTCTCAAACATTGAAAACTGAATTACATTTTTGTTCTGAAACGGTAACAGTTTTTACTTTGGTTTTTTGCTTATATCTCGAAAACAGTTACTGCTATCAATTTTTATCTTTTTTTCAAAATTAAAGCTGATAACATTTCCTACAAAATAGTTATTTGCATTTTTCTTGTAGGACCAACCATAAGCGAGTTATAGAGTAGGATATAAATAATCTTTAAGAAAAATTTGCTTTAAAATAAAATGTTTGAAATACTGAAATTAAACTAAATTAATTGTGTCTAACACTTTAGTAGAGAAAAAAGAAAAAGACATAAAAGTCACCAAAGTCTTCAGAATCGTTTTTAGTCGTCATATTAATAACAATAACATTAATAATAATAATACTAATAGTACTAAATTTGCTTACATGCAAACGCTTAATTCAGGTAACAATTTTTTGGTTTCTTGCTTATATCTCGAAAACAGTTACTCCTATCAATTTTTATCTTTTTGCTAAAATTAAAGCTGATAAAATTTCCTACAAAATAGTTAATTGCATTTTTAACGTAGGACTAACCATAAGCGAGATATAAGTTTGAAAATAATTAAAATTAAAAAAAAAGTGCTTCAACAGAAAATGTCTTGTGATTTAAAATACACTTAATTTATTGGGTCCAATACTTTATTGGAAGAAAAAAGAGGTGATAGAAAGGTCACTGAAGTCTTTAGAGTCGTTTGTAAATGCTTCTCAAACATTGAAAACTGAATTACATTTTTGTTCAGTAACTGTTACAGTTTTCTTATTGGTTTTTTGCTTATATCTCGAAAACAGTTACTCCTATTAATTTTTATCTTTCTTTTAAAATTAAAGCTGATAAAGCTTCCTACAAAATAGTTATTTGCATTTTTCTTGTAGGACCAACCATAAGCGAGTTATAGAGTTGGATATAAATAATATTTAACAAAAATTTGCTTTAAATAAAATGTTTGAAAAACCGAAATTAAACTAAATTAATTGAGTCTAACACTTTAGTAGAGAAAAAAGAAAAAGACATAAAAGTCACCAAAGTCTTCAGAATCGTTTTTAGTCGTCATATTAATAACAATAACATTAATAATAATAATACTAATAGTACTAAATCTGCTTATATGCAAGCGCTTTATTAAGGTAACAGTTTTTTGGTTTCTTGCTTATATCTCGAAAACAGTTACTCTTATCAATTCTTAACTTTTTACTAAAATTAAAGCTGATAAAATTTCCTACGAAATAGTTATTAGCATTTTTCTTGTAGGACCAAGCATAAGCGAGTTATAGAGATGGATTTAAATAATATTTAACAAAAATTTGCTTTAAAATAAAATGTTTGAAATACTGAAATTAAACTAAATTAATTGTGTCTAACACTTTAGTAGAGGAAAAAGAAGAAGACATAAAAGTCACTAAAAATTTCAGAGTCCTCTTTAATCGTCATATTAATAACAATAACATTAATAATAATAATACTAATAGTACTAAATTTGCTTATATGCAAACGCTTAATTAAGTTAACAGTTTTTTGGTTTCTTGCTTATATCTCGAAAACAGTTACTCCTATCAATTTTTATCTTTTTACTAAAATTAAAGCTGATAAAATTTCCAACAAAATAGTTATTTGCATTTTTCATGTAGGACTAACCATAAGCGAGATGTAAGCTTGAAAATAATCAATATTTAAAAAAAAAGTGCTTTAACAGAAAATGTCTTGTGATTTAAAATACACTTAATTTATTGAGTCCAATACTTTATTAGAAAAAAAAGGAGGTGACTTAAAAGTCACTGAGGTTTTCAGAGTCGTTTTTAAATTCTGCATTTTCGTCTTCGTCTCAAACATTAAAAACTGAATTACATTTTTGTTCAGTAACGGTTACAATTTTCACTTTGGTTTTTTGCTTATATCTCGAAAACAGTTACTCCTATAAATTTTTATCTTTTCTTCAAAATTAAAGCTGATAAAATTTCCTACAAAATAGTTTTTAGCATTTTTTTTGTAGGACCAACCATAAGCGAGTTATAGAGTTGGATATAAATAATCTTTAAGAAAAATTTGCTTTAAAATAAAATGTTTGAAAAACTGAAATTAAACTAATTTAATTGTGTCTAACACATTAGTAGAGGAAAAAGAAGAAGACATAAAAGTCACTAAAGGTTTCAAAGTTGTCTTTAATCGTCATATTAATAACAATAACATTAATAATAATAATACTAATAGTACTAAATTTGCTTATATGCAAACGCTTAATTAAGGTAACAGTGTTTTGGTTTCTGGCTTATATCTCAAAAACAGTTACTCCTATCAATTTTTATCTTTTTACTAAAATTCAAGCTGATAAAATTTCCTACAAAATAGTTATTTGCATTTTTTATGTAGGACTAACCATAAGCGAGATATAAGATTGAAAATAATTAATATTTAAAAAAAAAGTGCTTTAACAGAAAATGTCTTGTGATTTAAAATACACTTAATTTATTGGGTCCAATACTTTATTAGAAGAAAAAAGAGGTGACAAAAAGGTCACTGAAGTCTTCAGAGTCGTTTTTAAATGCTGCAGTTTCGTCTTCGTCTCAAACATTGAAAACTGAATTACATTTTGGTTCAGTAACAGTCACAGTTTTCTTATTGGTTTTTTGCTTATATCTCGAAAACAGTTACTCCTATCAATTTTTATTTATTTTTCAAAATTAAAGCCGATAAAATTTCCTACAAAATAGTTATTTGCATTTTTCTTGTAGGACCAACCATAAGCGAGTTATAGAGTTGGATATAAATAATATTTAACAAAAATTTGCTTTAAAATAAAATGTTTGAAAAACTGAAATTAAACTAACTTAATTGTGTCTAACACATTAGTAGAGGAGAAAGAAGAAGACATAAAAGTCACTAAAGGTTTCAAAGTTGTCTTTAATCGTCATATTAATAACAATAACATTAATAATAATAATACTAATAGTACTAAATTTGCTAATATGCAAACGCTTAATTAAGGTAACAGTGTTTTGGTTTCTGGCTTATATCTCGAAAACAGTTATTCCTATCAATTTTTATCTTTTTACTAAAATTCAAGCTGACAAAATTTCCTACAAAATAGTTATTTGCATTTTTTATGTAGGACTAACCATAAGCGAGATATAAGATTGAAAATAATTAATATTTAAAAAAAAAGTGCTTTAACAGAAAATGTCTTGTGATTTAAAATACACTTAATTTTTTAGGTCCAATACTTTATTAGAAAAAAAAGGGGGTGACATATAAGTCACTGAAGTCTTCAGAGTCGATTTTAAATGCTGCATTTTCGTCTTCGTCTCAAACATTGAAAACTGAATTACATTTTTGTTCTGAAACGGTAACAGTTTTTACTTTGGTTTTTTGCTTATATCTCGAAAACAGTTACTGCTATCAATTTTTATCTTTCTTTCAAAATTAAAGCTGATAACATTTCCTACAAAATAGTTATTTGCATTTTTCTTGTAGGACCAACCATAAGCGAGTTATAAAGTTGGATATAAATAATATTTAACAAAAACTTGCTTAAAAATAAAATGTTTGAAATACTGAAATTAAACTAAATTAATTGTGTCTAACACTTTAGTAGAGAAAAAAGAAAAAGACATAAAAGTCACCAAAGTCTTCAGAATCGTTTTTAGTCGTCATATTAATAACAATAACATTAATAATAATAATAATAATAGTACTAAATCTGCTTATATGCAAGCGCTTTATTAAGGTAACAGTTTTTTGGTTTCTTGCTTATATCTCGAAAACAGTTACTCCTATGAATTTTTGTCTTTCTTTCAAAATTAAAGCTGATAAAATATTCTACAAAATAGTTATTTGCATTTTTCTTGTAGGACCAACCATAAGCGAGTTATAGAGTTGGATATAAATAATATTTAACAAAAATTTGCTTTAAAATAAAATGTTTGAAAAACTGAAATTAAACTAATTTAACTGTGTCTAACACTTTAGTAGAGAAAAAAGGAAAAGACATAAAAGTCACTAAAGGTTTCAGAGTTGTCTTTAGTTGTCATATTAATAACAATAACATTAATAATAATAATACTAATAGTACTAAATTTGCTTATATGCAAACGCTTAATTAAAGTAACAGTGTTTTGGTTTCTTGCTTATATCTCGAAAACAGTTACTCCTATCAATTTTTATCTTTTTACTAAAATTCAAGCTGATAAAATTTCCTACAAAATAGTTATTTGCATTTTTCTTGTAGGACCAACCATAAGCGAGTTATAGAGTTGGATATAAATAATATTTAACAAAAATTTGCTTTAAAATAAAATGTTTGAAAAACTGAAATTAAACTAATTTAATTGTGTCTAACACTTTAGTAGAGGAAAAAGAAGAAGACATAAAAGTCACTAAAGGTTTCAAAGTTGTCTTTAATCGTCATATTAATAACAATAACATTAATAATAATAATACTAATAGTACTAAATTTGCTTATATGCAAACGCTTAATTA
Organism: Tribolium castaneum; assembly: GCF_031307605.1. NCBI lineage: Eukaryota > Metazoa > Arthropoda > Insecta > Coleoptera > Tenebrionidae > Tribolium > Tribolium castaneum. The sequence goes on along the minus strand of NW_026986637.1, from coordinate 42,149 downwards.
AGGTAACAGTGTTTTGGTTTCTTGCTCATATCTCGAAAACAGTTACTCCTATCAATTTTTATCTTTTTACTAAAATTCAAGCTGATAATATTTCCTAGAAAATAGTTATTTGCATTTTTTATGTAGGACTAACCATAAGCGAGATATAAGATTGAAAATAATTAATATTTAAAAAAGAAGTGCTTTAACAGAAAATGTCTTGTGATTTAAAATACACTTAATTTATTAGGTCCAATACTTTATTAGAAAAAAAAGGGGGTGACATATAAGTCACTGAAGTCTTCAGAGTCGATTTTAAATGCTGCATTTTCGTCTTTGTCTCAAACATTGAAAACTGAATTACATTTTTGTTCTGAAACGGTAACAGTTTTTACTTTGGTTTTTTGCTTATATCTCGAAAACAGTTACTCCTATGAATTTTTGTCTTTCTTTCAAAATTAAAGCTGATAAAATATTCTACAAAATAGTTATTTGCATTTTTCTTGTAGGACCAACCATAAGCGAGTTATAGAGTTGGATATAAATAATATTTAACAAAAATTTGCTTTAAAATAAAATGTTTGAAAAACTGAAATTAAACTAATTTAACTGTGTCTAACACTTTAGTAGAGAAAAAAGGAAAAGACATAAAAGTCACTAAAGGTTTCAGAGTTGTCTTTAGTTGTCATATTAATAACAAAAACATTAATAATAATAATACTAATAGTACTAAATTTGCTTATATGCAAACGCTTAATTAAGGTAACAGTGTTTTGGTTTCTTGCTTATATCTCGAAAACAGTTACTCCTATCAATTTTTATCTTTTTACTAAAATTCAAGCTGATAAAATTTCCTACAAAATAGTTATTTGCATTTTTCTTGTAGGACCAACCATAAGCGAGTTATAGAGTTGGATATAAATAATATTTAACAAAAATTTGCTTTAAAATAAAATGTTTGAAAAACTGAAATTAAACTAATTTAATTGTGTCTAACACTTTAGTAGAGGAAAAAGAAGAAGACATAAAAGTCACTAAAGGTTTCAAAGTTGTCTTTAATCGTCATATTAATAACAATAACATTAATAATAATAATACTAATAGTACTAAATTTGCTTATATGCAAACGCTTAATTAAGGTAACAGTGTTTTGGTTTCTTGCTCATATCTCGAAAACAGTTACTCCTATCAATTTTTATCTTTTTACTAAAATTCAAGCTGATAATATTTCCTACAAAATAGTTATTTGCATTTTTTATGTAGGACTAACCATAAGCGAGATATAAGATTGAAAATAATTAATATTTAAAAAAGAAGTGCTTTAACAGAAAATGTCTTGTGATTTAAAATACACTTAATTTATTAGGTCCAATACTTTATTAGAAAAAAAAGGGGGTGACATATAAGTCACTGAAGTCTTCAGAGTCGATTTTAAATGCTGCATTTTCGTCTTTGTCTCAAACATTGAAAACTGAATTACATTTTTGTTCTGAAACGGTAACAGTTTTTACTTTGGTTTTTTGCTTATATCTCGAAAACAGTTACTCCTATGAATTTTTGTCTTTCTTTCAAAATTAAAGCTGATAAAATATTCTACAAAATAGTTATTTGCATTTTTCTTGTAGGACCAACCATAAGCGAGTTATAGAGTTGGATATAAATAATATTTAACAAAAATTTGCTTTAAAATAAAATGTTTGAAAAACTGAAATTAAACTAATTTAACTGTGTCTAACACTTTAGTAGAGAAAAAAGGAAAAGACATAAAAGTCACTAAAGGTTTCAGAGTTGTCTTTAGTTGTCATATTAATAACAAAAACATTAATAATAATAATACTAATAGTACTAAATTTGCTTATATGCAAACGCTTAATTAAGGTAACAGTGTTTTGGTTTCTTGCTTATATCTCGAAAACAGTTACTCCTATCAATTTTTATCTTTTTACTAAAATTCAAGCTGATAAAATTTCCTACAAAATAGTTATTTGCATTTTTCTTGTAGGACCAACCATAAGCGAGTTATAGAGTTGGATATAAATAATATTTAACAAAAATTTGCTTTAAAATAAAATGTTTGAAAAACTGAAATTAAACTAATTTAATTGTGTCTAACACTTTAGTAGAGGAAAAAGAAGAAGACATAAAAGTCACTAAAGGTTTCAAAGTTGTCTTTAATCGTCATATTAATAACAATAACATTAATAATAATAATACTAATAGTACTAAATTTGCTTATATGCAAACGCTTAATTAAGGTAACAGTGTTTTGGTTTCTTGCTCATATCTCGAAAACAGTTACTCCTATCAATTTTTATCTTTTTACTAAAATTCAAGCTGATAATATTTCCTACAAAATAGTTATTTGCATTTTTTATGTAGGACTAACCATAAGCGAGATATAAGATTGAAAATAATTAATATTTAAAAAAGAAGTGCTTTAACAGAAAATGTCTTGTGATTTAAAATACACTTAATTTATTAGGTCCAATACTTTATTAGAAAAAAAAGGGGGTGACATATAAGTCACTGAAGTCTTCAGAGTCGATTTTAAATGCTGCATTTTCGTCTTTGTCTCAAACATTGAAAACTGAATTACATTTTTGTTCTGAAACGGTAACAGTTTTTACTTTGGTTTTTTGCTTATATCTCGAAAACAGTTACTCCTATGAATTTTTGTCTTTCTTTCAAAATTAAAGCTGATAAAATATTCTACAAAATAGTTATTTGCATTTTTCTTGTAGGACCAACCATAAGCGAGTTATAGAGTTGGATATAAATAATATTTAACAAAAATTTGCTTTAAAATAAAATGTTTGAAAAACTGAAATTAAACTAATTTAACTGTGTCTAACACTTTAGTAGAGAAAAAAGGAAAAGACATAAAAGTCACTAAAGGTTTCAGAGTTGTCTTTAGTTGTCATATTAATAACAAAAACATTAATAATAATAATACTAATAGTACTAAATTTGCTTATATGCAAACGCTTAATTAAGGTAACAGTGTTTTGGTTTCTTGCTTATATCTCGAAAACAGTTACTCCTATCAATTTTTATCTTTTTACTAAAATTCAAGCTGATAAAATTTCCTACAAAATAGTTATTTGCATTTTTCTTGTAGGACTAACCATAAGCGAGTTATAAAGTTGGATATAAATAATATTTAACAAAAACTTGCTTAAAAATAAAATGTTTGAAATACTGAAATTAAACTAAATTAATTGTGTCTAACACTTTAGTAGAGAAAAAAGAAAAAGACATAAAAGTCACCAAAGTCTTCAGAATCGTTTTTAGTCGTCATATTAATAACAATAACATTAATAATAATAATACTAATAGTACTAAATCTGCTTATATGCAAGCGCTTTATTAAGGTAACAGTTTTTTGGTTTCTTGCTTATATCTCGAAAACAGTTACTCCTATGAATTTTTGTCTTTCTTTCAAAATTAAAGCTGATAAAATATTCTACAAAATAGTTATTTGCATTTTTCTTGTAGGACTAACCATAAGCGAGATATAAGTTTGAAAATAATTAATATTTAAAAAAAAAGTGCTTTAACAGAAAATGTCTTGTGATTTAAAATACACTTAATTTAATGGGTCCAATACTTTATTAGAAGAAAAAGGGGGTGACATATAAGTCACTGAAGTCTTCAGAGACGATTTTAAATGCTGCATTTTTGTCTTTGTCTCAAACATTGAAAACTGAATTACATTTTTGTTCTGAAACGGTAATAGTTTTTACTTTGGTTTTTTGCTTATTTCTCGAAAACAGTTACTCCTATAAATTTTTATCTTTTCTTCAAAATTAAAGCTGATAAAATTTCCTACAAAATAGTTTTTAGCATTTTTTTTGTAGGACCAACCATAAGCGAGTTATAGAGTTGGATATAAATAATCTTTAAGAAAAATTTGCTTTAAAATAAAATGTTTGAAAAACCGAAATTAAACTAAATTAATTGGGTCCAATACTTTATTAGAAAAAAAAAGGAGGTAACATAAAAGTCACTGAAGTCTTCAGAGTCGATTTTAAATGCTGCATTTTCGTCTTCGTCTCAAACATTGAAAACTAAATTACATTTTTGTTCAGTAACAGTTACAGTTTTCTTATTGGTTTTTTGCTTATATCTCGAAAACTGTTACTCCTATCAATTTTTATCTTTCTTTCAAAATTAAAGCTGATAAAATAAGCCAGTTATAGAGTTGGATATAAATAATCTTTAACAAAAATTTGCTTTAAAATAAAATGTTTGAAAAACCGAAATTAAACTAAATTAATTGTGTCTAACACTTTAGTAGAAGAAAAAGGAGAAGACATAAAAGTTACCAAAGTCTTCAGAGTTGTTTTTAGTACAAAATTTGCTTATATGCAAGCCCTTAATTAAAGTAACAGTTTTTTAGTTTCTTGCTTATACCTCGAAAACAGTTACTCCTATCAATTTGTATCTTTTCACTAAAATTAAAGCCGATAAAATTTCCTACAAAATAGTTATTTGCATTTTTCATGTAGGACTAACCATAAGCGAGATATAAGTTTGAAAATAATTAATATTTAAAAAAAAATGTGCTTTAACAGAAAATGTCTTGTGATTTAAAATCACGCTTATGGTTAGTCCTACATGAAAAATGCAAACAACTGTTTTGTAGGAACTTTTATCAGCTTTAATTTTAGTGAAAAGATAAAAATTGATAGGAGTAACTGTTTTCGAGATATAAGCAAGAAACCAAAAAACTGTTACTTTAATTAAGGGCTTGCATATAAGCAAATTTAGTACTGAAAACAACTCTGAAGACTTTGGTGACTTTTATGTCTTCTCCTTTTTCTTCTACTAAAGTGTTAGACACAATTAATATAGTTTAATTTCGGTTTTTCAAACATTTTATTTTAAAGCAAATTTTTGTTAAAGATTATTTATATCCAACTCTATAACTCGGTTATGGTTGGTCCTACAAAAAAAATGCGAATAACTATTTTGTAGAAAATTTTATCAGCTTTAATTTTGAAAGAAAGATAAAAATTGATAGAAGTAACTATTTTCGAGATATAAGCAAAAAACCAATAAGAAAACTGTAACTGTTACTGAACAAAAATGTAATTCAGTTTTCAATGTTTGAAACAAAGACGAAAATGCAGCATTTAAAATCGTCTCTGAAGACTTCAGTGACTTTTATGTCTCCTCCTTTTTCTTCTAATAAAGTATTGGACCCATTAAATTAAGTGTATTTTAAATCACAAGACATTTTCTGTTAAAGCACTTTTTTTTTAAATATTAATTATTTTCAAACTTATATCTCGCTTATGGTTAGTCCTACATGAAAAATGCAAATTACTATTTTGTAGGAAATTTTATCACCTTTAATTTTGGTGAAAAAGTAAAAATTGATAGGAGTAACTGTTTTCGAGATATAAACAAAAAACAAAAAAACTGTTACCTTAATTAAGCGCTTGCATATAAGCAAATTTAGTACTACTAGTATTGTTATTATAAATGTTATTGTTATTAATATGACGGCTAAAGACAACTCTAAGACTTAAGTGACTTTTATGTCTCCTTCTTTTTCCTCTACTAAAGTGTTAGACACAATTAATTTAGTTTAATTTCAGTTTTTCAAACATTTTATTTTAAAGCAAATTTTTGTTTAATATTATTTATATCCAACTCTATAACTTGCTTATGCTTGGTCCTACAAGAAAAATGTAAATAACTATTTTGGTGTTTTCGAGATATAAGCAAAAAACCAAAGTGAAAACTGTTACAGTTACTGAAAAAAATGTAATTCAGTTTTCAATGTTTGAGACGAAGACGAAAATGCAGCATTTAAAAAAGACTCTGAAGACTTCAGTGACTTTTATGTCACCTCCTTTTTCTTCTAATAGAGTATTGGACCCAATAAATTAAGTGTATTTTAAATCACAAGACATTTTCTGTTAAAGCACTTTTTTTTAAATATTAATTTTTTTCAAACTTATATCTCGCTTATGGTTAGTCCTACATAAAAAATGCAAATAAATATTTTGTAGGAAATTTTATCAGCTTTAATTTTAGTAAAAAAATAAAAATTGATAGGAGTAACTGTTTTCGAGATATAAGCAAGAAACTGTTATCTTAATTAAGCGCTTGCATATAAGCAAATTTAGTAATATTAGTATTATTATTATTAATGTTATTGTTATTAATATGACGACTAAAAACGACTCTCAAGACTTTGGTGACTTTTATGTCTTCTCCTTTTTCCTATACTAAAGTGTTACACTCAATTTATTTAGTTTAATTTCGGTTTTTCAAACATTTTATTTTAAAGCAAATTTTTGTTAATGATTATTTATATCCAACCCTATAACTCGCTTATGGTTGGTCTTACAAAAAAAATGCAAATCACTATTTTGTAGGAAATTTTATCAGCTTTAATCTTGAAAGAAAGATAAAAATTGATAAGAGTAATTGTTTTCGAGATATAAGCAAAAAACCAAAGTGAAAACTGTTACAGTTACTGAACAAAAATGTAATTCAGTTTTCAATGTTTGAGACGAAGACGAAAATGCAGCATTTAAAAACGACTCTTAAAATTTCAGTGACTTTTATGTCACCTCCTTTTTCTTCTAATAAAGTATTGGACCCAATAAATTAAGTGTATTATAAATCACAAGACATTTTCTGTCAAAGCACTTTTTTTTTTAAATATTAATTATTTTCAAACTTATATCTCGCTTATGGTTAGTCCTACATAAAAAATGCAAATAACTATTTTGTAGGAAATTTTATCAGCTTTAATTTTTGTAAAAAGATAAAAATTGATAGGAGTAACTGTTTTCGAGATATAAGCAAGAAACTGTTGCCTTAATTAAGCGCTTGCATATAAGCAAATTTAGTAATATTAGTATTATTATTATTAATGTTATTGTTATTAATATGACGACTAAAAACGACTCTCAAGACTTTGGTGACTTTTATGTCTTCTCCTTTTTCCTCTACTAATGTGTTAGTCTTAATTAATTTAGTTTAATTTCGGATTTTCAAACAATTTATTTTAAAGCAAATTTTTGTTAAAGATTATTTATATCCAACTCTATAACTCGCTTATGGTTGGTCTTACAAAAAAAATGCAATTAACTATTTTGTAGGAAATTTTATCAGCTTTAATTTTGAAAAAAAGGTAAAAATTGATAGGAG
>NW_026986637.1:0-30000 GCF_031307605.1 Tribolium castaneum | reverse complement strand
CAAAATAAGCGAAAATGAAATCGCCTTTATTTCTCAGTCTCGCTCTCCAAATATCAAACTGTTTTGTAATAGATGCAACGTAACTATCACAGCAATTTCAGAAATTAAAAAACTCGTAAATGACATAAAATCATCATTTGATGAGCGTCTTAGCAAACTCGAATCTCTTATTATTAATAACAATACGTCTCAAGCTATAAACCGCGAAGAAATTATCGCCGAATCTGTGGACAGGTCGGCTCGTGCGTGCAATGTTATTATGTACAATGTTAAACCTGTCGCTAATAAACAAGACGTGGATGTGGTAAATGATGTCCTCGAGGTCATTGATCCATCACTTGTGATTGGTCCGGAAAATGTTTTTCGCGTAGGAAAAACCGTCGGTGATAAACCTCGCTTATTAAAATTGCAATTTAAAACTCAACAAATGGCACGTCTATGCTTGAAGAAAAAATCGTCTTTGCTGCAGCACCCACAATTTGCTCACATTACTATTAGTGATGATAAAACCCCGGGTCAACTAAAGCATTTAAACAATTTGCGTGATGAATTAAAGCGAAGACTTGATGTTGGCGAAAAGGACTTGACAATTAAATACGTTAACCACGTACCAAAAATTATTTCACATCAAAAAAACTAAATATTTACCCTTGTTCAATGGCTCTTCTGTATACGAATATCGCATCTTTATCTTCAAAATTTAATGATTTGTTATTAGAAGTAACTGAATTTAGACCTTCTATTATCGCACTCACGGAGACTTGGCTTAATCCGTCTATCTCTGATGATGCTGTACACATTGAAAATTACTCTATTTACAGAGATGATCGCCTATCTCAAAAAGGTGGCGGTGTGTGTTTTTATGTAGATAAAATTAAAATTTCAAAATTTTTTAAAATTACTCAAATTTGCATATCTGTTAAACCTTATGATTCTCTATGGTTAAAATTTGAAGGAAATGAACAAACCTTTGTTATAGCATGTATTTACAGACCACCAACAGGAGCGTCTTTTAACAATCACGAAAATGATAAAAATCTATTTAATACCATACAATCAACTATTAATCAGTATCCTAACTTAATTATCATGGGAGATTTCAATTTTCCATGTATAGACTGGTCTGCTAAAAACACAACAGGTCAAACAATCATCGAAAAACAATTTTCTGAATTGCTCTTGGAGAATAATTTGTCACAAATAGTCACTGAACCTACACGATTTAGATCCCAACAACGTCCTTCATTACTTGATTTGGTAATTTTGTCTGACGTTAACCTTGTATCGTCTTTAAACGTTTCGAATCCTGTAGGTACATCTGATCATTCAAAAATCGAAATTGAGTTACAAATTATGATATATTCAGAGCCAAATGCAAGAATTAAAACAACATCAATTGTTGACTACACTCGCATAGACGAAAGTCTCTTGACTTACGACTGGAATGGTTTAGATTCACTAAATGCGGAAGAACAATGGAAACATTTTAAATCGATTTTACAAACTTGCATTACAACAAATTCCAGACTGTTTACAAACCGACTGAGAAAAGATAAACCGTGGATAAATCAACACATGCTTGACAAAATAAAATACAAAGCTAAATTATGGAAAAAATTTAAAAGGAAGCCTACTGAAGATAATTTTTCTGCTTATAAAAGATTTTCTAACCAACTAAAATCTGATTTACAAATAGCCAGGTGTAATTATGAAAATTCTATATTAAATAAACCAAAACTATTTTATTCCCATGTACGTAAATTTATCTCTAGTCGTGTGTCGGTCCCTTTAGTACGAAATGCTTCAGGTCTACTCTGCTCCGATCATACAGAAACTGCAAACACTTTAGCGGACAGTTTTGCTGCTACCTATAATTTAAACATTAATAATAATATACCGTCATTTATGCCTACAAGTACATTTAGTGGGTTGTCTTATATTAATTTTACTCCGGATCTGGTAAAAAGCCAACTCTGTGCCATTAAATTAAATACAGCTCCAGGTCCGGATCAGATACCTCCCAAACTCCTGAGAACTTGTGCTGCTTCGTTGTCGGGCCCACTTGCCAAAATTATGACAAAATCATTCTTACAAGGCACTTTGCCCTACGAGTGGTTGCAAGCAACAATCACGCCTTTGTACAAGTCAGGAGATAAACTTGATCCTGCTAACTATAGACCTGTAAGTCTCACGTCGACATGCTGTAAAATTATGGAAAAAGTTATAGTCAAGGAACTATTAACTTACATGAGAAAAAATAATTTAATACCTGAGCATCAGCACGGCTTTTTACCAGGTAGGTCAGTTGTCACAAATTTGCTATCCTGCACAAATCTATGGACAAAAATGTTAGACACTAACCAACCTGTAGACATAATTTACCTTGATTTTAGTAAAGCCTTTGATAAAGTCCCTCACAATCTCTTGTTAGCAAAACTGGAGTCCTATGGTGTAACAGGAAATTTGCTTGATTGGATCCGAGCGTTTCTATCAAATCGAAACTATTGTGTAAAAGTCTGTGGTAAATTTTCGTACTCTAAACCAGTATTAAGTGGGGTCCCACAGGGATCAGTTCTTGGACCAATTTTATTCTTGTTATATACAGCAGATTTATTGTTTTCACTGGACAGCTATTCAGCATATGCGGATGATATTAAGTTATTTGCTAACCCACTTGTCACGGACTTGCAAGACCAACTTAATTTAATCTTCCAATGGAGCGAGAAGTGGCAAATACCACTAAATATTGCAAAATGCTGTGTACTTCAGTGTGGCCACAACAACCCAAAGTACCTTTACCATATAAATGGCACACTCCTGAGTGTAAAAACCTCAACCAAAGATCTAGGGGTCATTGTAAATGATAAGTTAGGATGGTCAGAGCAATGTCTAGCATCAGTGGGTCGAGCGCGTAAAATGTTTTATTTGCTAAAGCATGTTTTTCCAAATCCTTCAGTCAGTTTTATTTCAAAGGTGTACATCACTTACATAAGGCCGCATTTGGAATTTGCCATTCCAGTCTGGAGACCTTATTTGTTAAAGGATATTGATTTGCTGGAAAGAACTCAGCACCTGGTAACTAGATGGACACACTGTTTAAGACAAGTTTCATATGAACAACGTCTTGAAATACTCAAAATACCAGATCTACGTGCTCGTCAAAACAGGGCAGATGCAATTCAAATTTTTCGGCTTACTCATGGTTTATTTCCTGGAGTAACACGCAATTTCTTGCAAATTCAATATCATGACAGACTTAGAGGTCATTCTTATAAGCTGAAAAAAGAACCATTTAAGACTACCGTTAGAAAGAATTATTTGACAAATCGTGCATTTGATATATGGAATGGCTTGCCTGATAACGTTGTTGCAGCTGTTACTGTTTCTTCCTTCAAGAATCAATATGACACATTACAATAATTAACATTAACCTTTATTAATTAACTAATTTAACTGTAGATTAAAATTGTATTTCATTTTTCATTATTCAATGGTGTTTTATTTAACACGAAACCGTATTTCTTGATATTTTGCTATAAAGGTGTTAACCTCAGCAAAGAATCTATGTTAATAATAATAATAATAATAATAAGAAGCAGCAAACCTAACACTAAAGAATCTGAAAACTTTGTATTCGGACACAAACCACCGAATTTTGTTTCAGTTTAGACAAAAACGGTTGATTTTCGACAATATTTTGCTTTGAACAAGAAAGCTTATATCAAACTGACTAAAAACGTCTTATTTTAGCACAAAACAAAAGATTTGCGTTATAGTCTTAAAGCTGATTCATGCCACAGTTTGGATAAAAACCAATTATTTTTGTTAATTCATTGTTACAAACAAGAAACCTTACATCAAAGAAACTGAAAACCCCTTATTTAGGCACAGAAATTCGAATTACGTTTCAGTCTGGACAAAAACTGCTTATTTTAGACGATCCTTTATTTTGAACACGAAAACTTACATTAAAAAGATTAAAAACGTCTTATTCTGGCTGAAAACTGCAAATTATATATTACTCTAGATAAAAGCAATTTATCCTGATTACTCCTTTACTTAGAATAGAGTAAACTTGTATAAAACTTAATGAAAACTTTAAATTTCGTCTCAAAGAAATAATTTACGTTATAGTTTTGACCAGCACTGTTTATTTCAAACGAAATTATGATTCGAAACTAATGAACTTTTATGGGGCAGATGCAAAACCACATATTACCATATAAAGCGTTGTTTTAAAGCAAAGTATTACCTTTTGCAACAAGAAATTTCACGTCAAAGAAACTGAAAACTTCGTATCCATACATAAATATCTAATTACGTATCAGTTTAGGCAAATACAGCTTATTTTAAACGATTCCTTGCTATAAACAAGAAAAATTTTATCAAGCATATTGAAAACGTCTTATTCTCGAAAATAAGAGCAAATTATGTATCAGTTTTAACAAAAGCGGATTACTCTGTTTGATTCTATGCTTAGAGTAGAGTAAACTACTATAAAACGTAATGAAAACTCTATATTCAAGCTCAAAAGAACAAATTACGTTATAGTTTTGACAAAAAAAAATATTTCGGACGATTACATACTTCGAAGTAAGCAAACTTTAATTGAACATGTGCAAAAAGCTAATACTTTGCTTTAAAATAATGATTTATGTGGTAATATGGTATTTTGCATCTGTCCTATAAAAGTTTACCCGTTTCGCTCCATTGAATCATTAGAAATAAATTATTTTGACACAACAACACAAATAATTTGTTTTTGTTTAAACTGTAACATAAGTCGCTTTTATAAAACGAACTAAGACGTTTGGCATCTGCTTAGTGAAAGTTTTCTCGTTTGGGGGCATAAAATCGTTTGAAATTAACAGTTCTGGTCAAAACTATTACGTAAATTATTTCTTTGTATCACTTTAAAGATTTGCGTTATAGTCTTGACGAGAACTGTTAATTTCAAACGATTCTATGCTTTGAAACCAGTATACTTTCACTGAACAGAGGCAAAACGTCTGATTTCGCCTTTAAAAAACGATTTATGTCACAGTTTGGATTAAAACCAATGATTTTCGTTTATTTATTGTTACAAACAAGAAACCTTACATCAAAGAAACTGAAAACCTCTTATTCAGGCCCAGAAAATCAAATTACGTTTCAGTCTGGACACAAATTGCTTATTTTAGACGATTCTTTCTTTTGAACACGAAAACTTACATTAAAAAGATTAAAAACGTCTTATTCTGGCTCAAAACTGCAAATTATGTATTACTTTGGATAAAAGCAGTTTATCCTGATTACTCCTTTGCTTAGAATAGAGCAAACTTGTATAAAACTTAATGAAAACTTTAAATTTCGTCTCAAAGAAATAATTTACGTTATAGTTTTGACCAGAACTGTTAATTTCAAACGATTTTATGCCCTCAAACGAGAAAACTTTCACTAAACAGATGCCAAACGTTTTAGTTCGTTTTATAAAAACGACATGTTACAGTTTAAACAAAAAAATTATTTTCGTTGTTGTGTCAAAATAATTTATTTCGAATGATTCAATGGAGCGAAACGAGTAAACTTTTATAGGACAGATGCAAAATACCATATTACCACATAAATCGTTATTTTAAAGCAAAGTATTAGCTTTTGCACTTGTTCAATTAAAGTTTGCTTACTTCGAAATATGTAGTCGTCCGAAATAATTTTTTTTTGTCAAAACTATAACGTAATTTGTTCTTTTGAGCTTGAATATAGAGTTTTCATTACGTTTTATAGTAGTTTACTCTACTCTAAGCATAGAATCAAACAGAGTAATCCGCTTTTGTTAAAACTGATACATAATTTGCTCTTATTTTCGAGAATAAGACATTTTCAATATGTTTGATAAAATTTTTCTTGTTTATAGCAAGGAATCGTTTAAAATAAGCTGTATTTGCCTAATCTGATGCGTAATTCGATATTTGTGCATGGATACGATGTTTTCAGTTTCTTTGACGTGAAATTTCTTGTTGCAAAAGGTAATAATTTGCTTTAAAACAACGCTTTATATTGTAATATGTGGTTTTGCATCTGCCCCATAAAAGTTCATTAGTTTCGAATCATAAAATCGTTTGAAATAAACAGTGCTGGTCAAAACTATAACGTAAATTATATCTTTGAGACGAAATTTAAAGTTTTTATTAAGTTTTATACAAGTTTACTCTATTCTAAGTAAAGGAGTAATCAGGATAAATTGCTTTTATCTAGAGTAATATATAATTTGCAGTTTTCAGCCAGAATAAGACGTTTTTAATCTTTTTAATGTAAGTTTTTGTATTCAAAACAAAGGATCGTCTAAAGTAAGCAGTTTTTGTTCAGACTGAAACGTAATTCGAATTTCTGTGCCTGAATAAGGGGTTTTCAGTTACTTTGATGTAAGGTTTCATGTTTGTAACAATGAATTAACGAAAATAATTGGTTTTTATCCAAACTGTGGCATGAATCGTTTTTAAAAGGCGAAATAAGATGTTTTTCCTCTGTACAGTGAAAGTTTACTCGTTTCAAAGCATAGAACCGTTTGAAATTAACAGCTCTCGTTAAGACTATAACGCAAATCTTTTGTTTTGTGCTAAAATAAGACGTTTTTAGTCAGTTTGATATAAGTTTTCTTGTTCAAAGCAAAATATTGTCGAAAATCAACCGTTTTTGTCTAAACTGATACAAAATTCGGTGGTTTGTGTCCGAATACAAAGTTTTCAGATTCTTTAATGTTAGGTTTGCTGCTTCTAACAAAGAATCAACGAAAATATTTTGTTTTAATACAAACTGCAATATAAAATGTCTTTATAGGACAAAACATGATGTTTGGCATCTGTTTAATAAAAATTTACTCGTTTGGAAGCATAGAATCATTCCAAATAAGCTATTCTCGTCGAAACTATAATGTAATTAGTATTTTGTGCTAGAATACAGCGTTTTTGTTAGATTTATTAACAATTTTGTCTATTTTAAGCAATAAAACGAATAGGATTAGCTGCCTTTATCCGAAGTGATACATAAATTGCTCTTTTATGCCAGATTAATACGTTTTTAATCTGTTCTATGTAAGTTTTCTTGTTCAAAGCAAAAGATCGTCTAAAATAAGCCGTTTTTGTTTGAACTGATAAACAATTCAGACTGAGACTCAACAAAAATAATTTGTTTTAATCCAAACTGATACTTTTGACCCTATAAGATTCCTATAAGAGTCCGAGATACGCCGATCTCGCCAAGTCTATAACGTAATTCGTTTTTTTGTGTCAGAATACGACGTTTTCTGTCTGTTTAATATAAGTTTTCAATAATAATAATAATAACAATATTAATAATAATAATAATAATAATAATAATAATAATAATAATAATAATAATAATAATAATAATAATAATAATAATAATAATAATTATAATAATAATAATAGTAATAATAATAATAATATTAATAATAATAATAATGAAAATAATAATAGTAATAAAAGTAAGCTTAGTTTTCTAAGCAAAAATGAAGCTTATTTTGTGTGTTATATGAGCGTTTTCTCATTTCTATGCAAGAAATCATCTGTGATCTGTGTTTTTAGGCAACAAATTGTCTAAAATTAATATCTCATTTTAAAACTGGTATAAAAACATTTACTATACAAAAGTTATAATCAGTTTTTAATAATAATAAAATTAATAATAATAATAATAATAATAATAATAATAATAATAATAATAATAATAGTAATAATAATAATAATAATAATAATAATAATAATAATAATAGTAATAGTAACATAAGTAATAATAATAATAATAATACTTTTAATAAGGAAAAATGGAGCTTATTTTGTGTGTTACATGAGCGTTTTTTCATTTCTATGCAAAAGATCATGTGTGATCTGTGTTTTTAGGCAATCTAACCCATTTTATAGTTTTTAATATTTAACAAAAATTTGCTTTAAAATAAAATGTTTGAAAAACTGAAATTAAACTAAATTAATTGTGTCTAACACTTTAGGTAACATAAAAGTCACTGAAGTCTTCAGAGTCGTTTTTAAATGCTGCATTTTTGTCTTCGTCTCAAACATTGAAAACTGAATTACATTTTTGTTCAGTAACAGTTACAGTTTTCTTATTGGTTTTTTGCTTATATCTCGAAAACAGTTACTCCTATCAATTTTTATCTTTCTTTCAAAATTAAAGCTGATAAAATTTCCTACAAAATAGTTATTTGCATTTTTCTTGTAGGACCAACCATAAGCGAGTTATAGAGTTGGATATAAATAATTTTTAACAAAAATTTGCTTTAAAATAAAATGTTTGAAAAACTGAAATTAAACTAAATTAATTGTGTCTAACACTTTAGTAGAGAAAAAAGAAAAAGACATAAAAGTCACCAAAGTCTTCAGAATCGATTTTAGTCGTCATATTAATAACAATAACATTAATAATAATAATACTAATAGTACTAAATCTGCTTATATGCAAGCGCTTTATTAAGGTAACAGTTTTTTGGTTTCTTGCTTATATCTCGAAAACAGTTACTCCTATGAATTTTTGTCTTTCTTTCAAAATTAAAGCTGATAAAATATTCTACAAAATAGTTATTTGCATTTTTCTTGTAGGACCAACCATAAGCGAGTTATAGAGTTGGATATAAATAATATTTAACAAAAATTTGCTTTAAAATAAAATGTTTGAAAAACGGAAATTAAACTAATTTAACTGTGTCTAACACTTTAGTAGAGAAAAAAGGAAAAGACATAAAAGTCACAAAAGGTTTCAGAGTTGTCTTTAGTTGTCATATTAATAACAATAACATTAATAATAATAATACTAATAGTACTAAATTTGCTTATATGCAAACGCTTAATTAAGGTAACAGTGTTTTGGTTTCTTGCTTATATCTCGAAAACAGTTACTCCTATCAATTTTTATCTTTTTACTAAAATTCAAGCTGATAAAATTTCCTACAAAATAGTTATTTGCATTTTTTATGTAGGACTAACCATAAGCGAGATATATGATTGAAAATAATTAATATTTAAAAAAGAAGTGCTTTAACAGAAAATGTCTTGTGATTTAAAATACACTTAATTTATTGGGTCCAATACTTTATTAGAAGAAAAAGGAAGTGACATAAAAGTCACTGAAGTCTTCAGAGTCGTTTTTAAATGCTGCAGTTTCGTCTTCGTCTCAAACATTGAAAACTGAATTACATTTTTGTTCAGTAACAGTCACAGTTTTCTTATTGGTTTTTTGCTTATATCTCGAAAACAGTTACTCCTATCAATTTTTATCTTTCTGTCAAAATTAAAGCTGATAAAATTTCCTACAAAATAGTTATTTGCATTTTTCTTGTAGGACCAACCATAAGCGAGTTATAGAGTTGGATATAAATAATATTTAACAAAGATTTGCTTTAAAATAAAATGTTTGAAAAACTGAAATTAAACTAATTTAATTGTGTCTAACACTTTAGTAGAGGAAAAAGAAGAAGACATAAAAGTCACTAAAGGTTTCAAAGTTGTCTTTAATCGTCATATTAATAACAATAACATTAATAATAATAATACTAATAGTACTAAATTTGCTTATATGCAAACGCTTAATTAAGGTAACAGTGTTTTGGTTTCTTGCTCATATCTCGAAAACAGTTACTCCTATCAATTTTTATCTTTTTACTAAAATTCAAGCTGATAATATTTCCTACAAAATAGTTATTTGCATTTTTTATGTAGGACTAACCATAAGCGAGATATAAGATTGAAAATAATTAATATTTAAAAAAGAAGTGCTTTAACAGAAAATGTCTTGTGATTTAAAATACACTTAATTTATAAGGTCCAATACTTTATTAAAAAAAAAGGGGGTGACATATAAGTCACTGAAGTCTTCAGAGTCGATTTTAAATGCTGCATTTTCGTCTTCGTCTCAAACATTGAAAACTGAATTACATTTTTGTTCTGAAACGGTAACAGTTTTTACTTTGGTTTTTTGCTTATATCTCGAAAACAGTTACTCCTATCAATTTTTATCTTTCTTTCAAAATTAAAGCTGATAACATTTCCTACAAAATAGTTATTTGCATTTTTCTTGTAAGACCAACCATAAGCGAGTTATAAAGTTGGATATAAATAATATTTAACAAAAACTTGCTTAAAAATAAAATGTTTGAAATACTGAAATTAAACTAAATTAATTGTGTCTAACACTTTAGTAGAGAAAAAAGAAAAAGACATAAAAGTCACCAAAGTCTTCAGAATCGTTTTTAGTCGTCATATTAATAACAATAACATTAATAATAATAATACTAATAGTACTAAATCTGCTTATATGCAAGCGCTTTATTAAGGTAACAGTTTTTTGGTTTCTTGCTTATATCTCGAAAACAGTTACTCCTATGAATTTTTGTCTTTCTTTCAAAATTAAAGCTGATAAAATATTCTACAAAATAGTTTTTTGCATTTTTCTTGTAGGACCAACCATAAGCGAGTTATAGAGTTGGATATAAATAATATTTAACAAAAATTTGCTTTAAAATAAAATGTTTGAAAAACGGAAATTAAACTAATTTAACTGTGTCTAACACTTTAGTAGAGAAAAAAGGAAAAGACATAAAAGTCACTAAAGGTTTCAGAGTTGTCTTTAGTTGTCATATTAATAACAATAACATTAATAATAATAATACTAATAGTACTAAATTTGCTTATATGCAAACGCTTAATTAAGGTAACAGTGTTTTGGTTTCTTGCTTATATCTCGAAAACAGTTACTCCTATCAATTTTTATCTTTTTACTAAAATTCAAGCTGATAAAATTTCCTACAAAATAGTTATTTGCATTTTTCATGTAGGACTAACCATAAGCGAGATATATGATTGAAAATAATTAATATTTAAAAAAAAAGTGCTTTAACAGAAAATGTCTTGTGATTTAAAATACACTTAATTTATTGGGTCCAATACTTTATTAGAAGAAAAAGGAAGTGACATAAAAGTCACTGAAGTCTTCAGAGTCGTTTTTAAATGCTGCAGTTTCGTCTTCGTCTCAAACATTGAAAACCGAATTACATTTTTGTTCAGTAACAGTCACAGTTTTCTTATTGGTTTTTTGCTTATATCTCGAAAACAGTTACTCCTATCAATTTTTATCTTTTTACTAAAATTCAAGCTGATAAAATTTCCTACAAAATAGTTATTTGCATTTTTCATGTAGGACTAACCATAAGCGAGATATATGATTGAAAATAATTAATATTTAAAAAAAAAGTGCTTTAACAGAAAATGTCTTGTGATTTAAAATACACTTAATTTATTGGGTCCAATACTTTATTAGAAGAAAAAGGAAGTGACATAAAAGTCACTGAAGTCTTCAGAGTCGTTTTTAAATGCTGCAGTTTCGTCTTCGTCTCAAACATTGAAAACCGAATTACATTTTTGTTCAGTAACAGTCACAGTTTTCTTATTGGTTTTTTGCTTATATCTCGAAAACAGTTACTCCTATCAATTTTTATCTTTCTTTCAAAATTAAAGCTGATAACATTTCCTACAAAATAGTTATTTGCATTTTTCTTGTAGGACCAACCATAAGCGAGTTATAGAGTTGGATATAAATAATATTTAACAAAAATTTGCTTTAAAATAAAATGTTTGAAAAACTGAAATTAAACTAATTTAATTGTGTCTAACACTTTAGTAGAGGAAAAAGAAGAAGACATAAAAGTCACTAAAGGTTTCAAAGTTGTCTTTAATCGTCATATTAATAACAATAACATTAATAATAATAATACTAATAGTACTAAATTTGCTTATATGCAAACGCTTAATTAAGGTAACAGTGTTTTGGTTTCTTGCTCATATCTCGAAAACAGTTACTCCTATCAATTTTTATCTTTTTACTAAAATTCAAGCTGATAAAATTTCCTACAAAATAGTTATTTGCATTTTTTATGTAGGACTAACCATAAGCGAGATATATGATTGAAAATAATTAATATTTAAAAAAAAAGTGCTTTAACAGAAAATGTCTTGTGATTTAAAATACACTTAATTTATTGGGTCCAATACTTTATTAGAAGAAAAAGAAAGTGACATAAAAGTCACTGAAGTCTTCAGAGTCGTTTTTACATGCTGCAGTTTCGTCTTCGTCTCAAACATTGAAAACCGAATTACATTTTTGTTCAGTAACAGTCACAGTTTTCTTATTGGTTTTTTGCTTATATCTCGAAAACAGTTTCTCCTATCAATTTTTATCTTTCTTTCAAAATTAAAGCTGATAAAATTTCCTACAAAATAGTTATTTGCATTTTTCTTGTAGGACCAACCATAAGCGAGTTATAGAGTTGGATATAAATAATATTTAACAAAAATTTGCTTTAAAATAAAATGTTTGAAAAACTGAAATTAAACTAATTTAATTGTGTCTAACACTTTAGTAGAGGAAAAAGAAGAAGACATAAAAGTCACTAGAGGTTTCAAAGTTGTCTTTAATCGTCATATTAATAACAATAACATTAATAATAATAATACTAATAGTACTAAATTTGCTTATATGCAAACGCTTAATTAAGGTAACAGTGTTTTGGTTTCTTGCTCATATTTCGAAAACAGTTACTCCTATCAATTTTTATCTTTTTACTAAAATTCAAGCTGATAAAATTTTCTACAAAATAGTTATTTGCATTTTTTATGTAGGACTAACCATAAGCGAGATATAAGATTGAAAATAATTAATATTTAAAAAAGAAGTGCTTTAACAGATAATGTCTTGTGATTTAAAATACACTTTATTTATTAGGTCCAATACTTTATTAAAAAAAAAAGGGGGTGACATATAAGTCACTGAAGTCTTCAGAGTCGATTTTAAATGCTGCATTTTCGTCTTCGTCTCAAACATTGAAAACTGAATTACATTTTTGTTCTGAAACGGTAACAGTTTTTACTTTGGTTTTTTGCTTATATCTCGAAAACAGTTACTCCTATCAATTTTTATCTTTCTTTCAAAATTAAAGCTGATAACATTTCCTACAAAATAGTTATTTGCATTTTTCTTGTAGGACCAACCATAAGCGAGTTATAAAGTTGGATATAAATAATATTTAACAAAAACTTGCTTAAAAATAAAATGTTTGAAATACTGAAATTAAACTAAATTAATTGTGTCTAACACTTTAGTAGAGAAAAAAGAAAAAGACATAAAAGTCACCAAAGTCTTTAGAATCGTTTTTAGTCGTCATATTAATAACAATAACATTAATAATAATAATACTAATAGTACTAAATCTGCTTATATGCAAGCGCTTTATTAAGGTAACAGTTTTTTGGTTTCTTGCTTATATCTCGAAAACAGTTACTCCTATGAATTTTTGTCTTTTTTTCAAAATTAAAGCTGATAAAATATTCTACAATATAGTTATTTGCATTTTTCTTGTAGGACCAACCATAAGCGAGTTATAGAGTTGGATATAAATAATATTTAACAAAAATTTGCTTTAAAATAAAATGTTTGAAAAACTGAAATTAAACTAATTTAACTGTGTCTAACACTTTAGTAGAGAAAAAAGAAAAAACATGAAAGTCACTAAAGGTTTCAGAGTTGTCTTTAGTTGTCATATTAATAACAATAACATTAATAATAATAATACTAATAGTACTAAATTTGCTTATATGCAAACGCTTAATTAAGGTAACAGTGTTTTGGTTTCTTGCTTATATCTCGAAAACAGTTACTCCTATCAATTTTTATCTTTTTACTAAAATTCAAGCTGATAAAATTTCCTACAAAATAGTTATTTACATTTTTCATGTAGGACTAACCATAAGCGAGATATATGATTGAAAATAATTAATATTTAAAAAAAAAGTGCTTTAACAGAAAATGTCTTGTGATTTAAAATACACTTAATTTATTGGGTCCAATACTTTATTAGAAGAAAAAGGAAGTGACATAAAAGTCACTGAAGTCTTCAGAGTCGTTTTTAAATGCTGCAGTTTCGTCTTCGTCTCAAACATTGAAAACCGAATTACATTTTTGTTCAGTAACAGTCACAGTTTTCTTATTGGTTTTTTGCTTATATCTCGAAAACAGTTACTCCTATCAATTTTTATCTTTTTTTCAAAATTAAAGCTGATAAAATTTCCTACAAAATAGTTATTTGCATTTTTCTTGTAGGACCAACCATAAGCGAGTTATAGAGTTGGATATAAATAATATTTAACAAAAATTTGCTTTAAAATAAAATGTTTGAAAAACTGAAATTAAACTAATTTAATTGTGTCTAACACTTTAGTAGAGGAAAAAGAAGAAGACATAAAAGTCACTAAAGGTTTCAAAGTTGTCTTTAATCGTCATATTAATAACAATAACATTAATAATAATAATACTAATAGTACTAAATTTGCTTATATGCAAACGCTTAATTAAGGTAACAGTGTTTTGGTTTCTTGCTCATATCTCGAAAACAGTTACTCCTATCAATTTTTATCTTTTTACTAAAATTCAAGCTGATAAAATTTCCTACAAAATAGTTATTTGCATTTTTTATGTAGGACTAACCATAAGCGAGATATAAGATTGAAAATAATTAATATTTAAAAAAGAAGTGCTTTAACAGAAAATGTCTTGTGATTTAAAATACACTTAATTTATTAGATCCAATACTTTATTAGAAAAAAAAGGGAGTGACATATAAGTCACTGAAGTCTTCAGAGTCGATTTTAAATGCTGCATTTTCGTCTTCGTCTCAAACATTGAATACTGAATTACATTTTTGTTCTGAAACGGTAACAGTTTTTACTTTGGTTTTTTGCTTATATCTCGAAAACAGTTACTCCTATCAATTTTTATCTTTCTTTCAAAATTAAAGCTGATAACATTTCCTACAAAATAGTTATTTGCATTTTTCTTGTAGGACCAACCATAAGCGAGTTATAAAGTTGGATATAAATAATATTTAACAAAAACTTGCTTAAAAATAAAATGTTTGAAATACTGAAATTAAACTAAATTAATTGTGTCTAACACTTTAGTAGAGAAAAAAGAAAAAGACATAAAAGTCACCAAAGTCTTCAAAATCGTTTTTAGTCGTCATATTAATAACAATAACATTAATAATAATAATACTAATAGTACTAAATCTGCTTATTTGCAAGCGCTTTATTAAGGTAACAGTTTTTTGGTTTCTTGCTTATATCTCGAAAACAGTTATTCCTATGAATTTTTGTCTTTCTTTCAAAATTAAAGCTGATAAAATATTCTACAAAATAGTTATTTGCATTTTTCTTGTAGGACCAACCATAAGCGAGTTATAGAGTTGGATATAAATAATATATAACAAAAATTTGCTTTAAAATAAAATGTTTGAAAAACTGAAATTAAACTAATTTAACTGTGTCTAACACTTTAGTAGAGGAAAAAGGAAAAAACATAAAAGTCACTAAAAGTTTTGGAGTTGTCTTTAGTTGTCATATTAATAACAATAACATTAATAATAATAATACTAATAGTACTAAATTTGCTTATATGCAAACGCTCAATTAAGGTAACAGTGTTTTGGTTTCTTGCTTATATCTCGAAAACAGTTACTCCTATCAATCTTTATCTTTTTACTAAAATTCAAGCTGATAAAATTTCCTACAAAATAGTTATTTGCATTTTTCATGTAGGACTAACCATAAGCGAGATATAAGTTTGAAAATAATTAATATTTAAAAAAAAACTGCTTTAACAGAAAATGTCTTGTGATATAAAATACACTTAATTTATTAGGTCCAATACTTTATTAGAAGAAAAAGGGGGTGACATATAAGTCACTGAAGTCTTCAGAGTCGATTGTAAATGCTGCATTTTCGTCTTCGTCTCAAACATTGAAAACTGAATTACATTTTTGTTCTGAAACGGTAACAGTTTTCACTTTGGTTTTTTGCTTATATCTCGAAAACAATTACTTCTATCAGTTTTTATTTTTTTTTCAAAATAAAGCTGATAAAATTTTCTACAAAATAGTTATTTGCATTTTTCTTGTAGGGCCAACCATAAGCGAGTTATAAAGTTGGATATAAATAATATTTAACAAAAACTTGCTTAAAAATTAAATGTTTGAAATACTGAAATTAAACTAAATTAATTGTGTCTAACACTTTAGTAGAGAAAAAAGAAAAAAACAAAAGTCACCAAAGTCTTCAGAATCGTTTTTAGTCGTCATATTAATAACAATAACATTAATAATAATAATACTAATAGTACTAAATTTGCTTACATGCAAACGCTTAATTCAGGTAACAATTTTTTGGTTTCCTGCTTATATCTCGAAAACAGTTACTCCTATCAATTTTTATTTTTTTACTAAAATTAAAGCTGATAAAATTTCCTACAAAATAGTTATTTGCATTTTTTATGTAGGACTAACCATAAGCGAGATATAAGATTGAAAATAATTAATATTTAAATAAGAAGTGCTTTAACAGAAAATGTCTTGTGATTTAAAATACACTTAATTTATTGGGTCCAATACTTTATTAGAAGAAAAAAGAGGTGACAGAAAGGTCACTGAAGTCTTTAGAGTCGTTTGTAAATGCTGCATTTTCGTCTTCGTCTCAAACATTGAAAACTGAATTACATTTTTGTTCAGTAACTGTTACAGTTTTCTTATTGGTTTTTTGCTTATATCTCGAAAACAGTTACTCCTATCAATTTTTATCTTTCTTTTAAAATTAAAGCTGATAAAGCTTCCTACAAAATAGTTATTTGCATTTTTCTTGTAGGACCAACCATAAGCGAGTTATAGAGTTGGATATAAATAATATTTAACAAAAATTTGCTTTAAATAAAATGTTTGAAATACTGAAATTAAACTAAATTAATTGTGTCTAACACTTTAGTAGAGAAAAAAGAAAAAGACATAAAAGTCACCAAAGTCTTCAAAATCGTTTTTAGTCGTCATATTAATAACAATAACATTAATAATAATAATACTAATAGTACTAAATCTGCTTATATGCAAGCGCTTTATTAAGGTAACAGTTTTTTGGTTTCTTGCTTATATCTCGAAAACAGTTACTCCTATGAATTTTTGTCTTTCTTTCAAAATTAAAGCTGATAAAATATTCTACAAAATAGTTATTTGCATTTTTCTTGTAGGACCAACCATAAGCGAGTTATAGAGTTGGATATAAATAATATATAACAAAAATTTGCTTTAAAATAAAATGTTTGAAAAACTGAAATTAAACTAATTTTACTGTGTCTAACACTTTAGTAGAGGAAAAAGGAAAAGACATAAAAGTCACTAAAGGTTTTGGAGTTGTCTTTAGTTGTCATATTAATAACAATAACATTAATAATAATAATACTAATAGTACTAAATTTGCTTATATGCAAACGCTCAATTAAGGTAACAGTGTTTTGGTTTCTTGCTTATATCTCGAAAACAGTTACTCCTATCAATTTTTATCTTTTTACTAAAATTCAAGCTGATAAAATTTCCTACAAAATAGTTATTTGCATTTTTCATGTAGGACTAACCATAAGCGAGATATAAGTTTGAAAATAATTAATATTTAAAAAAAACTGCTTTAACAGAAAATGTCTTGTGATTTAAAATACACTTAATTTATTAGGTCCAATACTTTATTAGAAGAAAAAGGGGGTGACATATAAGTCACTGAAGTCTTCAGAGTCGATTGTAAATGCTGCATTTTCGTCTTCGTCTCAAACATTGAAAACTGAATTACATTTTTGTTCTGAAACGGTAACAGTTTTCACTTTGGTTTTTTGCTTATATCTCGAAAACAATTACTCCTATCAGTTTTTATTTTTTTTCAAAATAAAGCTGATAAAATTTTCTACAAAATAGTTATTTGCATTTTTCTTGTAGGGCCAACCATAAGCGAGTTATAAAGTTGGATATAAATAATATTTAACAAAAACTTGCTTAAAAATTAAATGTTTGAAATACTGAAATTAAACTAAATTAATTGTGTCTAATACTTTAGTAGAGAAAAAAGAAAAAGACAAAAGTCACCAAAGTCTTCAGAATCGTTTTTAGTCGTCATATTAATAACAATAACATTAATAATAATAATACTAATAGTACTAAATTTGCTTACATGCAAACGCTTAATTCAGGTAACAATTTTTTGGTTTCCTGCTTATATCTCGAAAACAGTTACTCCTATCAATTTTTATTTTTTTACTAAAATTAAAGCTGATAAAATTTCCTACAAAATAGTTAATTGCATTTTTAATGTAGGACTAACCATAAGCGAGATATAAGTTTGAAAATAATTAAAATTTAAAAAAAAGTGCTTCAACAGAAAATGTCTTGTGATTTAAAATACACTTAATTTATTGGGTCCAATACTTTATTAGAAGAAAAAAGAGGTGACAGAAAGGTCACTGAAGTCTTTAGAGTCGTTTGTAAATGCTGCATTTTTGTCTTCGTCTCAAACATTGAAAACTGAATTACATTTTTGTTTAGTAACTGTTACAGTTTTCTTATTGGTTTTTTGCTTATATCTCGAAAACAGTTACTCCTATCAATTTTTATCTTTCTTTTAAAATTAAAGCTGATAAAGCTTCCTACAAAATAGTTATTTGCATTTTTCTTGTAGGACCAACCATAAGCGAGTTATAGAGTTGGATATAAATAATATTTAACAAAAATTTGCTTTAAATAAAATGTTTGAAAAACCGAAATTAAACTAAATTAATTGAGTCTAACACTTTAGTAGAGAAAAAAGAAAAAGACATAAAAGTCACCAAAGTCTTCAGAATCGTTTTTAGTCGTCATATTAATAACAATAACATTAATTATAATAATACTAATAGTACTAAATCTGCTTATATGCAAGCGCTTTATTAAGGTAACAGTTTTTTGGTTTCTTGCTTATATCTCGAAAACAGTTACTCCTATCAATTTTTATCTTTTTTCAAAATTAAAGCTGATAAAATTTCCTACAAAATAGTTATTTGCATTTTTCTTGTAGGACCAACCATAAGCGAGTTATAGAGTTGGATATAAATAATATTTAACAAAAATTTGCTTTAAAATAAAATGTTTGAAAAACTGAAATTAAACTAATTTAATTGTGTCTAACACTTTAGTAGAGGAAAAAGAAGAAGACATAAAAGTCACTAAAGGTTTCAAGGTTGTCTTTAATCGTCATATTAATAACAATAACAATAATAATAATAATAATGCTAATAGTACTAAATTTGCTTATATGCAAACGCTTAATTAAGGTAACAATGTTTTGGTTTCTTGCTCATATCTCGAAAACAGTTACTCCTATCAATTTTTATCTTTTTACTAAAATTCAAGCTGATAAAATTTCCTACAAAATAATTATTTGCATATTTTATGTAGGACTAACCATAAGCGAGATATAAGATTGAAAATAATTAATATTTAAAAAAGAAGTGCTTTAACAGAAAATGTCTTGTGATTTAAAATACACTTAATTTATTAGGTCCAATACTTTATTAGAAAAAAAGGGGGTGACATATAAGTCACTGAAGTCTTCAGAGTCGATTTTAAATGCTGCATTTTCGTCTTCGTCTCAAACATTGAAAACTGAATTACATTTTTGTTCTGAAACGGTAACAGTTTTTACTTTGGTTTTTTGCTTATATCTCGAAAACAGTTACTCCTATCAATTTTTATCTTTATTTCAAAATTAAAGCTGATAACATTTCCTACAAAATAGTTATTTGCATTTTTCTTGTAGGACCAACCATAAGCGAGTTATAAAGTTGGATATAAATAATATTTAACAAAAACTTGCTTAAAAATAAAATGTTTGAAATACTGAAATTAAACTAAATTAATTGTGTCTAACACTTTAGTAGAGAAAAAAGAAAAAGACATAAAAGTCACCAAAGTCTTCAGAATCGTTTTTAGTCGTCATATTAATAACAATAACATTAATAATAATAATACTAATAGTAGTAAATCTGCTTATATGCAAGCGCTTTATTAAGGTAACAGTTTTTTGGTTTCTTGCTTATATCTCGAAAACAGTTACTCCTATGAATTTTTGTCTTTTTTTCAAAATTAAAGCTGATAAAATTTCCTACAAAATAGTTATTTGCATTTTTCTTGTAGGACCAACCATAAACGAGTTATAGAGTTGGATATAAATAATATTTAACAAAAATTTGCTTTAAAATAAAATGTTTGAAAAACTGAAATTAAACTAATTTAATTGTGTCTAACACTTTAGTAGAGGAAAAAGGAAAAGACATAAAAGTCACTAAAGGTTTCAGAGTTGTCTTTAGTTGTCATATTAATAACAATAACATTAATAATAATAATACTAATAGTACTAAATTTGCTTATATGCAAACGCTTAATTAAGGTAACAGTGTTTTGGTTTCTTGCCTATATCTCGAAAACAGTTACTCCTATCAATTTTTATCTTTTTACTAAAATTCAAGCTGATAAAATTTCCTACAAAATAGTTATTTGCATTTTTCATGTAGGACTAACCATAAGCAAGATATATGATTGAAAATAATTAATATTTAAAAAAAAAGTGCTTTAACAGAAAATGTCTTGTGATTTAAAATACACTTAATTTAATGGGTCCAATACTTTATTAGAAGAAAAAGGAAGTGACATAAAAGTCACTGAAGTCTTCAGAGTCGTTCTTAAATGCTGCAGTTTCGTCTTCGTCTCAAACATTGAAAACTGAATTACATTTTTGTTCAGTAACAGTCACAGTTTTCTTATTGGTTTTTTGCTTATATCTCGAAAACAGTTACTCCTATCAATTTTTATCTTTCTGTCAAAATTAAAGCTGATAAAATTTCCTACAAAATAGTTATTTGCATTTTTCTTGTAGGACCAACCATAAGCGAGTTATAGAGTTGGATATAAATAATATTTAACAAAAATTTGCTTTAAAATAAAATGTTTGAAAAACTGAAATTAAACTAATTTAATTGTGTCTAACACTTTAGTAGAGGAAAAAGAAGAAGACATAAAAGTCACTAAAGATTTCAAAGTTGTCTTTAATCGTCATATTAATAACAATAACATTAATAATAATAATACTATTTGTACTAAATTTGCTTATATGCAAACGCTTAATTAAGGTAACAGTGTTTTGGTTTCTTGCTCATATCTCGAAAACAGTTACTCCTATCAATTTTTATTTTTTTACTAAAATTCAAGCTGATAAAATTTCCGACAAAATAGTTATTTGCATTTTTTATGTAGGACTAACCATAAGCGAGATATAAGATTGAAAATAATTAATATTTAAAAAAGAAGTGCTTTAACAGAAAATGTCTTGTGATTTAAAATACACTTAATTTATTAGGTCCAATACTTTATTAAAAAAAAAAGGGGGTGACATATAAGTCACTGAAGTCTTCAGAGTCGATTTTAAATGCTGCATTTTCGTCTTCGTCTCAAACATTGAAAACTGAATTACATTTTTGTTCTGAAACGGTAACAGTTTTTACTTTGGTTTTTTGCTTATATCTCGAAAACAGTTACTCCTATCAATTTTTATCTTTCTTTCAAAATTAAAGCTGATAACATTTCCTACAAAATAGTTATTTGCATTTTTCTTGTAGGACCAACCATAAGCGAGTTATAAAGTTGGATATAAATAATATTTAACAAAAACTTGCTTAAAAATAAAATGTTTGAAATACTGAAATTAAACTAAATTAATTGTGTCTAACACTTTAGTAGAGAAAAAAGAAAAAGACATAAAAGTCACCAAAGTCTTCAGAATCGTTTTTAGTCGTCATATTAATAACAATAACATTAATAATAATAATACTAATAGTACTAAATCTGCTTATATGCAAGCGCTTTATTAAGGTAACAGTTTTTTGGTTTCTTGCTTATATCTCGAAAACAGTTACTCCTATGAATTTTTGTCTTTTTTTCAAAATTAAAGCTGATAAAATTTCCTACAAAATAGTTATTTGCATTTTTCTTGTAGGACCAACCATAAACGAGTTATAGAGTTGGATATAAATAATATTTAACAAAAATTTGCTTTAAAATAAAATGTTTGAAAAACTGAAATTAAACTAATTTAACTGTGTCTAACACTTTAGTAGAGGAAAAAGAAGAAGGCATAAAAGTCACTAAAGGTTTCAAAGTTGTCTTTAATCGTCATATTAATAACAATAACATTAATAATAATAATACTAATAGTACTAAATTTGCTTATATGCAAACGCTTAATTAAGGTAACAGTGTTTTGGTTTCTTGTTCATATCTCGAAAACAGTTACTCCTATCAACTTTTATCTTTTTACTAAAATTCAAGCTGATAAAATTTCCTACAAAATAATTATTTGCATTTTTTATGTAGGACTAACCATAAGCGAGATATAAGATTGAAAATAATTAATATTTAAAAAAGAAGTGCTTTAACAGAAAATGTCTTGTGATTTAAAATACACTTAATTTATTAGGTCCAATACTTTATTAGAAAAAAAGGGGGTGACATATAAGTCACTGAAGTCTTCAGAGTCGATTTTAAATGCTGCATTTTCGTCTTCGTCTCAAACATTGAAAACTGAATTACATTTTTGTTCTGAAACGGTAACAGTTTTTACTTTCGTTTTTTGCTTATATCTCGAAAACAGTTACTCCTATCAATTTTTATCTTTCTGTCAAAATTAAAGCTGATAAAATTTCCTACAAAATAGTTATTTGCATTTTTCTTGTAGGACCAACCATAAGCGAGTTATAGAGTTGGATATAAATAATATTTAACAAAAATTTGCTTTAAAATAAAATGTTTGAAAAACTGAAATTAAACTAATTTAACTGTGTCTAACACTGTAGTAGAGGAAAAAGAAGAAGGCATAAAAGTCACTAAAGGTTTCAAAGTTGTCTTTAATCGTCATATTAATAACAATAACATTAATAATAATAATACTAATAGTACTAAATTTGCTTATATGCAAACGCTTAATTAAGGTAACAGTGTTTTGGTTTCTTGTTCATATCTCGAAAACAGTTACTCCTATCAACTTTTATTTTTTTACTAAAATTCAAGCTGATAAAATTTCCTACAAAATAATTATTTGCATTTTTTATGTAGGACTAACCATAAGCGAGATATAAGATTGAAAATAATTAATATTTAAAAAAGAAGTGCTTTAACAGAAAATGTCTTGTGATTTAAAATACACTTAATTTATTGGGTCCAATACTTTATTAGAAGAAAAAGGAAGTGACATAAAAGTCACTGAAGTCTTCAGAGTCGTTTTTAAATGCTGCAGTTTCGTCTTCGTCTCAAACATTGAAAACTGAATTACATTTTTGTTCAGTAACAGTCACAGTTTTCTTATTGGTTTTTTGCTTATATCTCGAAAACAGTTACTCCTATCAATTTTTATCTTTCTTTCAAAATTAAAGCTGATAACATTTCCTACAAAATAGTAATTTGCATTTTTCTTGTAGGACCAACCATAAGCGAGTTATAAAGTTGGATATAAATAATATTTAACAAAAACTTGCTTAAAAATAAAATGTTTGAAATACTGAAATTAAACTAAATTAATTGTGTCTAACACTTTAGTAGAGAAAAAAGAAAAAGACATAAAAGTCACCAAAGTCTTCAGAATCGTTTTTAGTCGTCATATTAATAACAATAACATTAATAATAATAATACTAATAGTACTAAATTTGCTTATATGCAAACGCTTAATTAAGGTAACAGTGTTTTGGTTTCTTGTTCATATCTCGAAAACAGTTACTCCTATCAACTTTTATCTTTTTACTAAAATTCAAGCTGATAAAATTTCCTACAAAATAATTATTTGCATTTTTTATGTAGGACTAACCATAAGCGAGATATAAGATTGAAAATAATTAATATTTAAAAAAGAAGTGCTTTAACAGAAAATGTCTTGTGATTTAAAATACACTTAATTTATTGGGTCCAATACTTTATTAGAAGAAAAAGGAAGTGACATAAAAGTCACTGAAGTCTTCAGAGTCGTTTTTAAATGCTGCAGTTTCGTCTTCGTCTCAAACATTGAAAACTGAATTACATTTTTGTTCAGTAACAGTCACAGTTTTCTTATTGGTTTTTTGCTTATATCTCGAAAACAGTTACTCCTATCAATTTTTATCTTTCTTTCAAAATTAAAGCTGATAACATTTCCTACAAAATAGTTATTTGCATTTTTCTTGTAGGGCCAACCATAAGCGAGTTATAAAGTTGGATATAAATAATATTTAACAAAAACTTGCTTAAAAATTAAATGTTTGAAATACTGAAATTAAACTAAATTAATTGTGTCTAACACTTTAGTAGAGAAAAAAGAAAAAAACAAAAGTCACCAAAGTCTTCAGAATCGTTTTTAGTCGTCATATTAATAACAATAACATTAATAATAATAATACTAATAGTACTAAATTTGCTTACATGCAAACGCTTAATTCAGGTAACAATTTTTTGGTTTCCTGCTTATATCTCGAAAACAGTTACTCCTATCAATTTTTATTTTTTTACTAAAATTAAAGCTGATAAAATTTCCTACAAAATAGTTATTTGCATTTTTTATGTAGGACTAACCATAAGCGAGATATAAGATTGAAAATAATTAATATTTAAATAAGAAGTGCTTTAACAGAAAATGTCTTGTGATTTAAAATACACTTAATTTATTGGGTCCAATACTTTATTAGAAGAAAAAAGAGGTGACAGAAAGGTCACTGAAGTCTTTAGAGTCGTTTGTAAATGCTGCATTTTCGTCTTCGTCTCAAACATTGAAAACTGAATTACATTTTTGTTCAGTAACTGTTACAGTTTTCTTATTGGTTTTTTGCTTATATCTCGAAAACAGTTACTCCTATCAATTTTTATCTTTCTTTTAAAATTAAAGCTGATAAAGCTTCCTACAAAATAGTTATTTGCATTTTTCTTGTAGGACCAACCATAAGCGAGTTATAGAGTTGGATATAAATAATATTTAACAAAAATTTGCTTTAAATAAAATGTTTGAAATACTGAAATTAAACTAAATTAATTGTGTCTAACACTTTAGTAGAGAAAAAAGAAAAAGACATAAAAGTCACCAAAGTCTTCAAAATCGTTTTTAGTCGTCATATTAATAACAATAACATTAATAATAATAATACTAATAGTACTAAATCTGCTTATATGCAAGCGCTTTATTAAGGTAACAGTTTTTTGGTTTCTTGCTTATATCTCGAAAACAGTTACTCCTATGAATTTTTGTCTTTCTTTCAAAATTAAAGCTGATAAAATATTCTACAAAATAGTTATTTGCATTTTTCTTGTAGGACCAACCATAAGCGAGTTATAGAGTTGGATATAAATAATATATAACAAAAATTTGCTTTAAAATAAAATGTTTGAAAAACTGAAATTAAACTAATTTTACTGTGTCTAACACTTTAGTAGAGGAAAAAGGAAAAGACATAAAAGTCACTAAAGGTTTTGGAGTTGTCTTTAGTTGTCATATTAATAACAATAACATTAATAATAATAATACTAATAGTACTAAATTTGCTTATATGCAAACGCTCAATTAAGGTAACAGTGTTTTGGTTTCTTGCTTATATCTCGAAAACAGTTACTCCTATCAATTTTTATCTTTTTACTAAAATTCAAGCTGATAAAATTTCCTACAAAATAGTTATTTGCATTTTTCATGTAGGACTAACCATAAGCGAGATATAAGTTTGAAAATAATTAATATTTAAAAAAAACTGCTTTAACAGAAAATGTCTTGTGATTTAAAATACACTTAATTTATTAGGTCCAATACTTTATTAGAAGAAAAAGGGGGTGACATATAAGTCACTGAAGTCTTCAGAGTCGATTGTAAATGCTGCATTTTCGTCTTCGTCTCAAACATTGAAAACTGAATTACATTTTTGTTCTGAAACGGTAACAGTTTTCACTTTGGTTTTTTGCTTATATCTCGAAAACAATTACTCCTATCAGTTTTTATTTTTTTTCAAAATAAAGCTGATAAAATTTTCTACAAAATAGTTATTTGCATTTTTCTTGTAGGGCCAACCATAAGCGAGTTATAAAGTTGGATATAAATAATATTTAACAAAAACTTGCTTAAAAATTAAATGTTTGAAATACTGAAATTAAACTAAATTAATTGTGTCTAATACTTTAGTAGAGAAAAAAGAAAAAGACAAAAGTCACCAAAGTCTTCAGAATCGTTTTTAGTCGTCATATTAATAACAATAACATTAATAATAATAATACTAATAGTACTAAATTTGCTTACATGCAAACGCTTAATTCAGGTAACAATTTTTTGGTTTCCTGCTTATATCTCGAAAACAGTTACTCCTATCAATTTTTATTTTTTTACTAAAATTAAAGCTGATAAAATTTCCTACAAAATAGTTAATTGCATTTTTAATGTAGGACTAACCATAAGCGAGATATAAGTTTGAAAATAATTAAAATTTAAAAAAAAGTGCTTCAACAGAAAATGTCTTGTGATTTAAAATACACTTAATTTATTGGGTCCAATACTTTATTAGAAGAAAAAAGAGGTGACAGAAAGGTCACTGAAGTCTTTAGAGTCGTTTGTAAATGCTGCATTTTTGTCTTCGTCTCAAACATTGAAAACTGAATTACATTTTTGTTTAGTAACTGTTACAGTTTTCTTATTGGTTTTTTGCTTATATCTCGAAAACAGTTACTCCTATCAATTTTTATCTTTCTTTTAAAATTAAAGCTGATAAAGCTTCCTACAAAATAGTTATTTGCATTTTTCTTGTAGGACCAACCATAAGCGAGTTATAGAGTTGGATATAAATAATATTTAACAAAAATTTGCTTTAAATAAAATGTTTGAAAAACCGAAATTAAACTAAATTAATTGAGTCTAACACTTTAGTAGAGAAAAAAGAAAAAGACATAAAAGTCACCAAAGTCTTCAGAATCGTTTTTAGTCGTCATATTAATAACAATAACATTAATTATAATAATACTAATAGTACTAAATCTGCTTATATGCAAGCGCTTTATTAAGGTAACAGTTTTTTGGTTTCTTGCTTATATCTCGAAAACAGTTACTCCTATCAATTTTTATCTTTTTTCAAAATTAAAGCTGATAAAATTTCCTACAAAATAGTTATTTGCATTTTTCTTGTAGGACCAACCATAAGCGAGTTATAGAGTTGGATATAAATAATATTTAACAAAAATTTGCTTTAAAATAAAATGTTTGAAAAACTGAAATTAAACTAATTTAATTGTGTCTAACACTTTAGTAGAGGAAAAAGAAGAAGACATAAAAGTCACTAAAGGTTTCAAGGTTGTCTTTAATCGTCATATTAATAACAATAACAATAATAATAATAATAATGCTAATAGTACTAAATTTGCTTATATGCAAACGCTTAATTAAGGTAACAATGTTTTGGTTTCTTGCTCATATCTCGAAAACAGTTACTCCTATCAATTTTTATCTTTTTACTAAAATTCAAGCTGATAAAATTTCCTACAAAATAATTATTTGCATATTTTATGTAGGACTAACCATAAGCGAGATATAAGATTGAAAATAATTAATATTTAAAAAAGAAGTGCTTTAACAGAAAATGTCTTGTGATTTAAAATACACTTAATTTATTAGGTCCAATACTTTATTAGAAAAAAAGGGGGTGACATATAAGTCACTGAAGTCTTCAGAGTCGATTTTAAATGCTGCATTTTCGTCTTCGTCTCAAACATTGAAAACTGAATTACATTTTTGTTCTGAAACGGTAACAGTTTTTACTTTGGTTTTTTGCTTATATCTCGAAAACAGTTACTCCTATCAATTTTTATCTTTATTTCAAAATTAAAGCTGATAACATTTCCTACAAAATAGTTATTTGCATTTTTCTTGTAGGACCAACCATAAGCGAGTTATAAAGTTGGATATAAATAATATTTAACAAAAACTTGCTTAAAAATAAAATGTTTGAAATACTGAAATTAAACTAAATTAATTGTGTCTAACACTTTAGTAGAGAAAAAAGAAAAAGACATAAAAGTCACCAAAGTCTTCAGAATCGTTTTTAGTCGTCATATTAATAACAATAACATTAATAATAATAATACTAATAGTAGTAAATCTGCTTATATGCAAGCGCTTTATTAAGGTAACAGTTTTTTGGTTTCTTGCTTATATCTCGAAAACAGTTACTCCTATGAATTTTTGTCTTTTTTTCAAAATTAAAGCTGATAAAATTTCCTACAAAATAGTTATTTGCATTTTTCTTGTAGGACCAACCATAAACGAGTTATAGAGTTGGATATAAATAATATTTAACAAAAATTTGCTTTAAAATAAAATGTTTGAAAAACTGAAATTAAACTAATTTAATTGTGTCTAACACTTTAGTAGAGGAAAAAGGAAAAGACATAAAAGTCACTAAAGGTTTCAGAGTTGTCTTTAGTTGTCATATTAATAACAATAACATTAATAATAATAATACTAATAGTACTAAATTTGCTTATATGCAAACGCTTAATTAAGGTAACAGTGTTTTGGTTTCTTGCCTATATCTCGAAAACAGTTACTCCTATCAATTTTTATCTTTTTACTAAAATTCAAGCTGATAAAATTTCCTACAAAATAGTTATTTGCATTTTTCATGTAGGACTAACCATAAGCAAGATATATGATTGAAAATAATTAATATTTAAAAAAAAATTGCTTTAACAGAAAATGTCTTGTGATTTAAAATACACTTAATTTAATGGGTCCAATACTTTATTAGAAGAAAAAGGAAGTGACATAAAAGTCACTGAAGTCTTCAGAGTCGTTCTTAAATGCTGCAGTTTCGTCTTCGTCTCAAACATTGAAAACTGAATTACATTTTTGTTCAGTAACAGTCACAGTTTTCTTATTGGTTTTTTGCTTATATCTCGAAAACAGTTACTCCTATCAATTTTTATCTTTCTGTCAAAATTAAAGCTGATAAAATTTCCTACAAAATAGTTATTTGCATTTTTCTTGTAGGACCAACCATAAGCGAGTTATAGAGTTGGATATAAATAATATTTAACAAAAATTTGCTTTAAAATAAAATGTTTGAAAAACTGAAATTAAACTAATTTAATTGTGTCTAACACTTTAGTAGAGGAAAAAGAAGAAGACATAAAAGTCACTAAAGATTTCAAAGTTGTCTTTAATCGTCATATTAATAACAATAACATTAATAATAATAATACTATTTGTACTAAATTTGCTTATATGCAAACGCTTAATTAAGGTAACAGTGTTTTGGTTTCTTGCTCATATCTCGAAAACAGTTACTCCTATCAATTTTTATTTTTTTACTAAAATTCAAGCTGATAAAATTTCCGACAAAATAGTTATTTGCATTTTTTATGTAGGACTAACCATAAGCGAGATATAAGATTGAAAATAATTAATATTTAAAAAAGAAGTGCTTTAACAGAAAATGTCTTGTGATTTAAAATACACTTAATTTATTAGGTCCAATACTTTATTAAAAAAAAAAGGGGGTGACATATAAGTCACTGAAGTCTTCAGAGTCGATTTTAAATGCTGCATTTTCGTCTTCGTCTCAAACATTGAAAACTGAATTACATTTTTGTTCTGAAACGGTAACAGTTTTTACTTTGGTTTTTTGCTTATATCTCGAAAACAGTTACTCCTATCAATTTTTATCTTTCTTTCAAAATTAAAGCTGATAACATTTCCTACAAAATAGTTATTTGCATTTTTCTTGTAGGACCAACCATAAGCGAGTTATAAAGTTGGATATAAATAATATTTAACAAAAACTTGCTTAAAAATAAAATGTTTGAAATACTGAAATTAAACTAAATTAATTGTGTCTAACACTTTAGTAGAGAAAAAAGAAAAAGACATAAAAGTCACCAAAGTCTTCAGAATCGTTTTTAGTCGTCATATTAATAACAATAACATTAATAATAATAATACTAATAGTACTAAATCTGCTTATATGCAAGCGCTTTATTAAGGTAACAGTTTTTTGGTTTCTTGCTTATA
>NW_026986636.1:3040000-3053761 GCF_031307605.1 Tribolium castaneum | reverse complement strand
AAGACAAAAATTCATAGGAGTAACTGTTTTCGAGATATAAGCAAGAAACCAAAAAACTGTTACCTTAATAAAGCGCTTGCATATAAGCAGATTTAGTACTGTTAGTATTATTATTATTAATGTTATTGTTATTAATATGACGACTAAAAACGATTCTGAAGACTTTGGTGACTTTTATGTCTTTTTCTTTTTTCTCTACTAAAGTGTTAGACACAATTAATTTAGTTTAATTTCAGTATTTCAAACATTTTATTTTTAAGCAAGTTTTTGTTAAATATTATTTATATCCAACTTTATAACTCGCTTATGGTTGGTCCTACAAGAAAAATGCAAATAACTATTTTGTAGGAAATGTTATCAGCTTTAATTTTGAAAGAAAGATAAAAATTGATAGGAGTAACTGTTTTCGAGATATAAGCAAAAAACCAAAGTAAAAACTGTTACCGTTTCAGAACAAAAATGTAATTCAGTTTTCAATGTTTGAGACGAAGACGAAAATGCAGCATTTAAAATCGACTCTGAAGACTTCAGTGACTTATATGTCACCCCCTTTTTTTTCTAATAAAGTATTGGACCTAATAAATTAAGTGTATTTTAAATCACAAGACATTTTCTGTTAAAGCACTTCTTTTTTAAATATTAATTATTTTCAATCTTATATCTCGCTTATGGTTAGTCCTACATAAAAAATGCAAATAACTATTTTGTAGGAAATTTTATCAGCTTGAATTTTAGTAAAAAGATAAAAATTGATAGGAGTAACTGTTTTCGAGATATGAGCAAGAAACCAAAACACTGTTACCTTAATTAAGCGTTTGCATATAAGCAAATTTAGTACTATTAGTATTATTATTATTAATGTTATTGTTATTAATATGACGATTAAAGACAACTTTGAAACCTTTAGTGACTTTTATGTCTTCTTCTTTTTCCTCTACTAAAGTGTTAGACACAATTAAATTAGTTTAATTTCAGTTTTTCAAACATTTTATTTTAAAGCAAATTTTTGTTAAATATTATTTATATCCAACTCTATAACTCGCTTATGGTTGGTCCTACAAGAAAAATGCAAATAATTATTTTGTAGGAAATTTTATCAGCTTTAATTTTGAAAGAAAGATAAAAATTGATAGGAGTAACTGTTTTCGAGATATAAGCAAAAAACCAATAAGAAAACTGTGACTGTTACTGAACAAAAATGTAATTCGGTTTTCAATGTTTGAGACGAAGACGAAACTGCAGCATTTAAAAACGACTCTGAAGACTTCAGTGACTTTTATGTCACTTCCTTTTTCTTCTAATAAAGTATTGGACCCAATAAATTAAGTGTATTTTAAATCACAAGACATTTTCTGTTAAAGCACTTTTTTTTTAAATATTAATTATTTTCAATCATATATCTCGCTTATGGTTAGTTCTACATGAAAAATGCAAATAACTATTTTGTAGGAAATTTTATCAGCTTGAATTTTAGTAAAAAGATAAAAATTTATAGGAGTAACTGTTTTCGAGATATAAGCAAGAAACCAAAACACTGTTACCTTAATTAAGCGTTTGCATATAAGCAGATTTAGTACTATTAGTATTATTATTATTAATGTTATTGTTATTAATATGACAACTAGAGACAACTCTGAAACCTTTAGTGACTTTTATGTCTTTTCCTTTTTTCTCTACTAAAGTGTTAGACACAGTTAAATTAGTTTAATTTCAGTTTTTCAAACATTTTATTTTAAAGCAAATTTTTGTTAAATATTATTTATATCCAACTCTATAACTCGCTTATGGTTGGTCCTACAAGAAAAATGCAAATAACTATTCTGTAGAATATTTTATCAGCTTTAATTTTGAAAGAAAGACAAAAATTCATAGGAGTAACTGTTTTCGAGATATAAGCAAAAAACCAAAGTAAAAACTGTTACCGTTTCAGAACAAAAATGTAATTCAGTTTTCAATGTTTGAGACGAAGACGAAAATGCAGCATTTAAAATCGACTCTGAAGACTTCAGTGACTTATATGTCACCCCCTTTTTTTCTAATAAAGTATTGGACCTAATAAATTAAGTGTATTTTAAATCACAAGACATTTTCTGTTAAAGCACTTCTTTTTTAAATATTAATTATTTTCAATCTTATATCTCGCTTATGGTTAGTCCTACATAAAAAATGCAAATAATTATTTTGTAGGAAATTTTATCAGCTTGAATTTTAGTAAAAAGATAAAAGTTGATAGGAGTAACTGTTTTCGAGATATGAGCAAGAAAGCAAAACACTGTTAACTTAATTAAGCGTTTGCATATAAGCAAATTTAGTACTATTAGTATTATTATTATTAATGTTATTGTTATTAATATGACGATTAAAGACAACTTTGAAACCTTTAGTGACTTTTATGTCTTCTTCTTTTTCCTCTACTAAAGTGTTAGACACAGTTAAATTAGTTTAATTTCAGTTTTTCAAACATTTTATTTTAAAGCAAATTTTTGTTAAATATTATTTATATCCAACTCTATAACTCGCTTATGGTTGGTCCTACAAGAAAAATGCAAATAACTGTTTTGTAGAATATTTTATCAGCTTTAATTTTGAAAGAAAGACAAAAATTTATAGGAGTAACTGTTTTCGAGATATAAGCAAGAAACCAAAAAACTGTTACCTTAATAAAGCGCTTGCATATAAGCAGATTTAGTACTATTAGTATTATTATTATTAATGTTATTGTTATTAATATGACGACTAAAAACGATTCTGAAGACTGGAGACTTTTATGTCTTTTTCTTTTTTCTCTACTAAAGTGTTAGACACAATTAATTTAGTTTAATTTCAGTATTTCAAACATTTTATTTTTAAGCAAGTTTTTGTTAAATATTATTTATATCCAACTTTATAACTCGCTTATGGTTGGTCCTACAAGAAAAATGCAAGTAACTATTTTGTAGGAAATGTTATCAGCTTTAATTTTGAAAGAAAGATAAAAATTGATAGGAGTAACTGTTTTCGAGATATAAGCAAAAAACCAAAAGTAAAAACTGTTACCGTTTCAGAACAAAAATGTAATTCAGTTTTCAATGTTTGAGACGAAGACGAAAATGCAGCATTTAAAATCGACTCTGAAGACTTCAGTGACTTATATGTCACCCCCTTTTTTTTTTAATAAAGTATTGGACCTAATAAATTAAGTGTATTTTAAATCACAAGACATTTTCTGTTAAAGCACTTCTTTTTTAAATATTAATTATTTTCAATCTTATATCTCGCTTATGGTTAGTCCTACATAAAAAATGCAAATAACTATTTTGTAGGAAATTTTATCAGCTTGAATTTTAGTAAAAAAATAAAAATTGATAGGAGTAACTGTTTTCGAGATATGAGCAAGAAACCAAAACACTGTTACCTTAATTAAGCGTTTGCATATAAGCAAATTTAGTACAATTAGTATTATTATTATTAATGTTATTGTTATTAATATGACGATTAAAGACAACTTTGAAACCTTTAGTGACTTTTATGTCTTCTTCTTTTTCCTCTACTAAAGTGTTAGACACAATTAAATTAGTTTAATTTCAGTTTTTCAAACATTTTATTTTAAAGCAAATTTTTGTTAAATATTATTTATATCCAACTCTATAACTCGCTTATGGTTGGTCCTACAAGAAAAATGCAAATAACTATTTTGTAGGAAATTTTATCAGCTTTAATTTTGAAAAAAGATAAAAATTGATAGGAGTAACTGTTTTCGAGATATAAGCAAGAAACCAAAAAACTGTTACCTTAATAAAGCGCTTGCATATAAGCAAATTTAGTACTATTAGTATTATTATTATTAATGTTATTGTTATTAATATGACGACTAAAAACGATTCTGAAGACTTTGGTGACTTTTATGTCTTTTTCTTTTTTCTCTACTAAAGTGTTAGACTCAATTAATTTAGTTTAATTTCGGTTTTTCAAACATTTT
The DNA here is from genome assembly GCF_031307605.1 of Tribolium castaneum. Classification (NCBI taxonomy): domain Eukaryota; kingdom Metazoa; phylum Arthropoda; class Insecta; order Coleoptera; family Tenebrionidae; genus Tribolium; species Tribolium castaneum. The sequence goes on along the minus strand of NW_026986636.1, from coordinate 3,049,803 downwards.
ATTTAAAGCAAATTTTTGTTAAATATTATTTATATCCAACTCTATAACTCGCTTATGGTTGGTCCTACAAGAAAAATGCAAATAACTATTTTGTAGGAAGCTTTATCAGCTTTAATTTTAAAAAAAAGATAAAAATTGATAGGAGTAACTGTTTTCGAGATATAAGCAAAAAACCAATAAGAAAACTGTAACAGTTACTGAACAAAAATGTAATTCAGTTTTCAATGTTTGAGACGAAGACGAAAATGCAGCATTTACAAACGACTCTAAAGACTTCAGTGACCTTTCTGTCACCTCTTTTTTCTTCTAATAAAGTATTGGACCCAATAAATTAAGTGTATTTTAAATCACAAGACATTTTATGTTAAAGCACTTTTTTTTAAATTTTAATTATTTTCAAATTTATATCTCGCTTATGGTTAGTCCTACATTAAAAATGCAATTAACTATTTTGTAGGAAATTTTATCAGCTTTAATTTTAGTAAAAAGATAAAAATTGATAGGAGTAACTGTTTTCGAGATATAAGCAAGAAACCAAAAAATTGTTACCTGAATTAAGCGTTTGCATGTAAGCAAATTTAGTACTATTAGTATTATTATTATTAATGTTAATGTTATTAATATGACGACTAAAAACGATTCTGAAGACTTTGGTGACTTTTATGTCTTTTTCTTTTTTCTCTACTAAAGTGTTAGACACAATTAATTTAGTTTAATTTCAGTATTTCAAACATTTAATTTTTAAGCAAGTTTTTGTTAAATATTATTTATATCCAACTTTATAACTCGCTTATGGTTGGTCCTACAAGAAAAATGCAAATAACTATTTTGTAGAAAATTTTATCAGCTTTATTTTGAAAAAAAAATAAAAACTGATAGGAGTAATTGTTTTCGAGATATAAGCAAAAAACCAAAGTGAAAACTGTTACCGTTTCAGAACAAAAATGTAATTTAGTTTTCAATGTTTGAGACGAAGACGAAAATGCAGCATTTACAATCGACTCTGAAGACTTCAGTGACTTATATGTCACCCCCTTTTTCTTCTAATAAAGTATTGGACCTAATAAATTAAGTGTATTTTAAATCACAAGACATTTTCTGTTAAAGCACTTTTTTTTAAATATTAATTATTTTCAAACTTATATCTCGCTTATGGTTAGTCCTACATGAAAAATGCAAATAACTATTTTGTAGGAAATTTTATCAGCTTGAATTTTAGTAAAAAGATAAAAATTGATAGGAGTAACTGTTTTCGAGATATAAGCAAGAAACCAAAACCCTGTTACCTTAATTGAGCGTTTGCATATAAGCAAATTTAGTACTATTAGTATTATTATTATTAATGTTATTGTTATTAATATGACAACTAAAGACAACTCCGAAACCTTTAGTGACTTTTATGTCTTTTCCTTTTTCCTCTACTAAAGTGTTAGACACAGTTAAATTAGTTTAATTTCAGTTTTTCAAACATTTTATTTTAAAGCAAATTTTTGTTATATATTATTTATATTCAACTCTATAACTCGCTTATGGTTGGTCCTACAAGAAAAATGCAAATAACTATTTTGTAGAATATTTTATCAGCTTTAATTTTGAAAGAAAGACAAAAATTCATAGGAGTAACTGTTTTCGAGATATAAGCAAGAAACCAAAAAACTGTTACCTTAATAAAGCGCTTGCATATAAGCAGATTTAGTACTATTAGTATTATTATTATTAATGTTATTGTTATTAATATGACGACTAAAAACGATTTTGAAGACTTTGGTGACTTTTATGTCTTTTTCTTTTTTCTCTACTAAAGTGTTAGACACAATTAATTTAGTTTAATTTCAGTATTTCAAACATTTTATTTTTAAGCAAGTTTTTGTTAAATATTATTTATATCCAACTTTATAACTCGCTTATGGTTGGTCCTACAAGAAAAATGCAAATAACTATTTTGTAGGAAATGTTATCAGCTTTGATTTTGAAAGAAAGATAAAAATTGATAGGAGTAACTGTTTTCGAGATATAAGCAAAAAACCAAAGTAAAAACTGTTACCGTTTCAGAACAAAAATGTAATTCAGTATTCAATGTTTGAGACGAAGACGAAAATGCAGCATTTAAAATCGACTCTGAAGACTTCAGTGACTTATATGTCACTCCCTTTTTTTTCTAATAAAGTATTGGACCTAATAAATTAAGTGTATTTTAAATCACAAGACATTTTCTGTTAAAGCACTTCTTTTTTAAATATTAATTATTTTCAATCTTATATCTCGCTTATGGTTAGTCCTACATAAAAAATGCAAATAATTATTTTGTAGGAAATTTTATCAGCTTGAATTTTAGTAAAAAGATAAAAGTTGATAGGAGTAACTGTTTTCGAGATATGAGCAAGAAAGCAAAACACTGTTAACTTAATTAAGCGTTTGCATATAAGCAAATTTAGTACTATTAGTATTATTATTATTAATGTTATTGTTATTAATATGACGATTAAAGACAACTTTGAAACCTTTAGTGACTTTTATGTCTTCTTCTTTTTCCTCTACTAAAGTGTTAGACACAGTTAAATTAGTTTAATTTCAGTTTTTCAAACATTTTATTTTAAAGCAAATTTTTGTTAAATATTATTTATATCCAACTCTATAACTCGCTTATGGTTGGTCCTACAAGAAAAATGCAAATAACTGTTTTGTAGAATATTTTATCAGCTTTAATTTTGAAAGAAAGACAAAAATTTATAGGAGTAACTGTTTTCGAGATATAAGCAAGAAACCAAAAAACTGTTACCTTAATAAAGCGCTTGCATATAAGCAGATTTAGTACTATTAGTATTATTATTATTAATGTTATTGTTATTAATATGACGACTAAAAACGATTCTGAAGACTGGAGACTTTTATGTCTTTTTCTTTTTTCTCTACTAAAGTGTTAGACACAATTAATTTAGTTTAATTTCAGTATTTCAAACATTTTATTTTTAAGCAAGTTTTTGTTAAATATTATTTATATCCAACTTTATAACTCGCTTATGGTTGGTCCTACAAGAAAAATGCAAATAGTGCATTAATACTGCAAAAGTGCAGTAATAAGTTTCGTCTTCGTCTCAAACAGACGTGTCTGCGTGCTCTTGCCTTTGGGATTCATTTTCAGTGGTTGATTCTTGGTGTTGATTGTTGAATTTGATATCTGGGTGTATGTGGTTGTTGTTGTTTCCTCTGGAAATTACTATTTTTGCGATTTCGGTAAGTTATTCTTGTTTAATTCGTTAATATCCGTCATTAGATACGCATAATTATATCTTATCGCGGCAGTATAAGATAGCGCTCGCCCCTCTATAGCAGCAGCAGCTGGTATCGCGGCGGCGCGGCGCAGTGAAAATTTAGTATTTATCGCTCTGTCGCAGAGTGAGCGTCTGGTGTCCAAATTTTGTCTACATTAATTTCATTAATTTCAGTTTAAATCACTAAATTTAATGGCTGAATTTAATTGCTGCCACTGTTTTAAAAGCGTAAGTCGTGATACACCTATCGTGGTGTGTGACGGCTGTTCGCTAAATATTCACTGTCGTTGCCTCAAAATAAGCGAAAATGAAATCGCCTTTATTTCTCAGTCTCGCTCTCCAAATATCAAACTGTTTTGTAATAGATGCAACGTAACTATCACAGCAATTTCAGAAATTAAAAAACTCGTAAATGACATAAAATCATCATTTGATGAGCGTCTTAGCAAACTCGAATCTCTTATTATTAATAACAATACGTCTCAAGCTATAAACCGCGAAGAAATTATCGCCGAATCTGTGGACAGGTCGGCTCGTGCGTGCAATGTTATTATGTACAATGTTAAACCTGTCGCTAATAAACAAGACGTGGATGTGGTAAATGATGTCCTCGAGGTCATTGATCCATCACTTGTGATTGGTCCGGAAAATGTTTTTCGCGTAGGAAAAACCGTCGGTGATAAACCTCGCTTATTAAAATTGCAATTTAAAACTCAACAAATGGCACGTCTATGCTTGAAGAAAAAATCGTCTTTGCTGCAGCACCCACAATTTGCTCACATTACTATTAGTGATGATAAAACCCCGGGTCAACTAAAGCATTTAAACAATTTGCGTGATGAATTAAAGCGAAGACTTGATGTTGGCGAAAAGGACTTGACAATTAAATACGTTAACCACGTACCAAAAATTATTTCACATCAAAAAAACTAAATATTTACCCTTGTTCAATGGCTCTTCTGTATACGAATATCGCATCTTTATCTTCAAAATTTAATGATTTGTTATTAGAAGTAACTGAATTTAGACCTTCTATTATCGCACTCACGGAGACTTGGCTTAATCCGTCTATCTCTGATGATGCTGTACACATTGAAAATTACTCTATTTACAGAGATGATCGCCTATCTCAAAAAGGTGGCGGTGTGTGTTTTTATGTAGATAAAATTAAAATTTTAAAATTTTTTAAAATTACTCAAATTTGCATATCTGTTAAACCTTATGATTCTCTATGGTTAAAATTTGAAGGAAATGAACAAACCTTTGTTATAGCATGTATTTACAGACCACCAACAGGAGCGTCTTTTAACAATCACGAAAATGATAAAAATCTATTTAATACCATACAATCAACTATTAATCAGTATCCTAACTTAATTATCATGGGAGATTTCAATTTTCCATGTATAGACTGGTCTGCTAAAAACACAACAGGTCAAACAATCATCGAAAAACAATTTTCTGAATTGCTCTTGGAGAATAATTTGTCACAAATAGTCACTGAACCTACACGATTTAGATCCCAACAACGTCCTTCATTACTTGATTTGGTAATTTTGTCTGACGTTAACCTTGTATCGTCTTTAAACGTTTCGAATCCTGTAGGTACATCTGATCATTCAAAAATCGAAATTGAGTTACAAATTATGATATATTCAGAGCCAAATGCAAGAATTAAAACAACATCAATTGTTGACTACACTCGCATAGACGAAAGTCTCTTGACTTACGACTGGAATGGTTTAGATTCACTAAATGCGGAAGAACAATGGAAACATTTTAAATCGATTTTACAAACTTGCATTACAACAAATTCCAGACTGTTTACAAACCGACTGAGAAAAGATAAACCGTGGATAAATCAACACATGCTTGACAAAATAAAATACAAAGCTAAATTATGGAAAAAATTTAAAAGGAAGCCTACTGAAGATAATTTTTCTGCTTATAAAAGATTTTCTAACCAACTAAAATCTGATTTACAAATAGCCAGGTGTAATTATGAAAATTCTATATTAAATAAACCAAAACTATTTTATTCCCATGTACGTAAATTTATCTCTAGTCGTGTGTCGGTCCCTTTAGTACGAAATGCTTCAGGTCTACTCTGCTCCGATCATACAGAAACTGCAAACACTTTAGCGGACAGTTTTGCTGCTACCTATAATTTAAACATTAATAATAATATACCGTCATTTATGCCTACAAGTACATTTAGTGGGTTGTCTTATATTAATTTTACTCCGGATCTGGTAAAAAGCCAACTCTGTGCCATTAAATTAAATACAGCTCCAGGTCCGGATCAGATACCTCCCAAACTCCTGAGAACTTGTGCTGCTTCGTTGTCGGGCCCACTTGCCAAAATGATGACAAAATCATTCTTACAAGGCACTTTGCCCTACGAGTGGTTGCAAGCAACAATCACGCCTTTGTACAAGTCAGGAGATAAACTTGATCCTGCTAACTATAGACCTGTAAGTCTCACGTCGACATGCTGTAAAATTATGGAAAAATTTTCAATCTTATATCTCGCTTATGGTTAGTCCTACATAAAAAATGCAAATAACTATTTTGTAGGAAATTTTATCAGCTTGAATTTTAGTAAAAAAATAAAAATTGATAGGAGTAACTGTTTTCGAGATATGAGCAAGAAACCAAAACACTGTTACCTTAATTAAGCGTTTGCATATAAGCAAATTTAGTACAATTAGTATTATTATTATTAATGTTATTGTTATTAATATGACGATTAAAGACAACTTTGAAACCTTTAGTGACTTTTATGTCTTCTTCTTTTTCCTCTACTAAAGTGTTAGACACAATTAAATTAGTTTAATTTCAGTTTTTCAAACATTTTATTTTAAAGCAAATTTTTGTTAAATATTATTTATATCCAACTCTATAACTCGCTTATGGATGGTCCTACAAGAAAAATGCAAATAACTATTTTGTAGGAAATTTTATCAGCTTTAATTTTGAAAAAAGATAAAAATTGATAGGAGTAACTGTTTTCGAGATATAAGCAAGAAACCAAAAAACTGTTACCTTAATAAAGCGCTTGCATATAAGCAAATTTAGTACTATTAGTATTATTATTATTAATGTTATTGTTATTAATATGACGACTAAAAACGATTCTGAAGACTTTGGTGACTTTTATGTCTTTTTCTTTTTTCTCTACTAAAGTGTTAGACTCAATTAATTTAGTTTAATTTCGGTTTTTCAAACATTTTATTTAAAGCAAATTTTTGTTAAATATTATTTATATCCAACTCTATAACTCGCTTATGGTTGGTCCTACAAGAAAAATGCAAATAACTATTTTGTAGGAAGCTTTATCAGCTTTAATTTTAAAAAAAAGATAAAAATTGATAGGAGTAACTGTTTTCGAGATATAAGCAAAAAACCAATAAGAAAACTGTAACAGTTACTGAACAAAAATGTAATTCAGTTTTCAATGTTTGAGACGAAGACGAAAATGCAGCATTTACAAACGACTCTAAAGACTTCAGTGACCTTTCTGTCACCTCTTTTTTCTTCTAATAAAGTATTGGACCCAATAAATTAAGTGTATTTTAAATCACAAGACATTTTATGTTAAAGCACTTTTTTTTAAATTTTAATTATTTTCAAATTTATATCTCGCTTATGGTTAGTCCTACATTAAAAATGCAATTAACTATTTTGTAGGAAATTTTATCAGCTTTAATTTTAGTAAAAAGATAAAAATTGATAGGAGTAACTGTTTTCGAGATATAAGCAAGAAACCAAAAAATTGTTACCTGAATTAAGCGTTTGCATGTAAGCAAATTTAGTACTATTAGTATTATTATTATTAATGTTAATGTTATTAATATGACGACTAAAAACGATTCTGAAGACTTTGGTGACTTTTATGTCTTTTTCTTTTTTCTCTACTAAAGTGTTAGACACAATTAATTTAGTTTAATTTCAGTATTTCAAACATTTAATTTTTAAGCAAGTTTTTGTTAAATATTATTTATATCCAACTTTATAACTCGCTTATGGTTGGTCCTACAAGAAAAATGCAAATAACTATTTTGTAGAAAATTTTATCAGCTTTATTTTGAAAAAAAAATAAAAACTGATAGGAGTAATTGTTTTCGAGATATAAGCAAAAAACCAAAGTGAAAACTGTTACCGTTTCAGAACAAAAATGTAATTTAGTTTTCAATGTTTGAGACGAAGACGAAAATGCAGCATTTACAATCGACTCTGAAGACTTCAGTGACTTATATGTCACCCCCTTTTTCTTCTAATAAAGTATTGGACCTAATAAATTAAGTGTATTTTAAATCACAAGACATTTTCTGTTAAAGCACTTTTTTTTAAATATTAATTATTTTCAAACTTATATCTCGCTTATGGTTAGTCCTACATGAAAAATGCAAATAACTATTTTGTAGGAAATTTTATCAGCTTGAATTTTAGTAAAAAGATAAAAATTGATAGGAGTAACTGTTTTCGAGATATAAGCAAGAAACCAAAACCCTGTTACCTTAATTGAGCGTTTGCATATAAGCAAATTTAGTACTATTAGTATTATTATTATTAATGTTATTGTTATTAATATGACAACTAAAGACAACTCCGAAACCTTTAGTGACTTTTATGTCTTTTCCTTTTTCCTCTACTAAAGTGTTAGACACAGTTAAATTAGTTTAATTTCAGTTTTTCAAACATTTTATTTTAAAGCAAATTTTTGTTATATATTATTTATATTCAACTCTATAACTCGCTTATGGTTGGTCCTACAAGAAAAATGCAAATAACTATTTTGTAGAATATTTTATCAGCTTTAATTTTGAAAGAAAGACAAAAATTCATAGGAGTAACTGTTTTCGAGATATAAGCAAGAAACCAAAAAACTGTTACCTTAATAAAGCGCTTGCATATAAGCAGATTTAGTACTATTAGTATTATTATTATTAATGTTATTGTTATTAATATGACGACTAAAAACGATTTTGAAGACTTTGGTGACTTTTATGTCTTTTTCTTTTTTCTCTACTAAAGTGTTAGACACAATTAATTTAGTTTAATTTCAGTATTTCAAACATTTTATTTTTAAGCAAGTTTTTGTTAAATATTATTTATATCCAACTTTATAACTCGCTTATGGTTGGTCCTACAAGAAAAATGCAAATAACTATTTTGTAGGAAATGTTATCAGCTTTGATTTTGAAAGAAAGATAAAAATTGATAGGAGTAACTGTTTTCGAGATATAAGCAAAAAACCAAAGTAAAAACTGTTACCGTTTCAGAACAAAAATGTAATTCAGTATTCAATGTTTGAGACGAAGACGAAAATGCAGCATTTAAAATCGACTCTGAAGACTTCAGTGACTTATATGTCACTCCCTTTTTTTTCTAATAAAGTATTGGACCTAATAAATTAAGTGTATTTTAAATCACAAGACATTTTCTGTTAAAGCACTTCTTTTTTAAATATTAATTATTTTCAATCTTATATCTCGCTTATGGTTAGTCCTACATAAAAAATACAAATAACTATTTTGTAGGAAATTTTATCAGCTTAAATTTTAGTAAAAAGATAAAAATTGATAGGAGTAACTGTTTTCGAGATATGAGCATGAAACCAAAACACTGTTACCTTAATTAAGCGTTTGCATATAAGCAAATTTAGTACTATTAGTATTATTATTATTAATGTTATTGTTATTAATATGACGATTAAAGACAACTTTGAAACCTTTAGTGACTTTTATGTCTTCTTCTTTTTCCTCTACTAAAGTGTTAGACACAATTAAATTAGTTTAATTTCAGTTTTTCAAACATTTTATTTTAAAGCAAATTTTTGTTAAATATTATTTATATCCAACTCTATAACTCGCTTATGGTTGGTCCTACAAGAAAAATGCAAATAATTATTTTGTAGGAAATTTTAACAGCTTTAATTTTGATAGAAAGATAAAAATTGATAGGAGTAACTGTTTTCGAGATATAAGCAAAAAACCAATAAGAAAACTGTAACAGTTACTGAACAAAAATGTAATTCAGTTTTCAATGTTTGAGACGAAGACGAAAATGCAGCATTTACAAACGACTCTAAAGACTTCAGTGACCTTTCTGTCACCTCTTTTTTCTTCTAATAAAGTATTGGATCCAATAAATTAAGTGTATTTTAAATCACAAGACATTTTTTGTTGAAGTTCTTTTTTTTAAATTTTAATTATTTTCAAACTTATATCTCGCTTATGGTTAGTCCTACATTAAAAATGCAATTAACTATTTTGTAGGAAATTTTATCAGCTTTAATTTTAGTAAAAAGATAAAAACTGATAGGAGTAACTGTTTTCGAGATATAAGCAAGAAACCAATAAATTGTTACCTGAATTAAGCGTTTGCATGTAAGCAAATTTAGTACTATTAGTATTATTATTATTAATGTTATTGTTATTAATATGACGATTAAAGACAACTTTGAAACCTTTAGTGACTTTTATGTCTTCTTCTTTTTCCTCTACTAAAGTGTTAGACACAATTAAA
>NW_026986636.1:2972500-3035000 GCF_031307605.1 Tribolium castaneum | reverse complement strand
CGTTATAGTTTTGACCAGCACTGTTTATTTCAAACGAAATTATGATTCGAAACTAATGAACTTTTATGGGGCAGATGCAAAACCACATATTACCATATATAGCGTTGTTTTAAAGCAAAGTATTACCTTTTGCAACAAGAAATTTCACGTCAAAGAAACTGAAAACTTCGTATCCATACATAAATATCTAATTACGTATCAGTTTAGGCAAATACAGCTTATTTTAAACGATTCCTTGCTATAAACAAGAAAAATTTTATCAAGCATATTGAAAACGTCTTATTCTCGAAAATAAGAGCAAATTATGTATCAGTTTTAACAAAAGCGGATTACTCTGTTTGATTCTATGCTTAGAGTAGAGTAAACTACTATAAAACGTAATGAAAACTCTATATTCAAGCTCAAAAGAACAAATTACGTTATAGTTTTGACAAAAAAAAATATTTCGGACGATTACATACTTCGAAGTAAGCAAACTTTAATTGAACATGTGCAAAAGCTAATACTTTGCTTTAAAATAATGATTTATGTGGTAATATGGTATTTTGCATCTGTCCTATAAAAGTTTACCCGTTTCGCTCCATTGAATCATTAGAAATAAATTATTTTGACACAACAACAACACAAATAATTTGTTTTTGTTTAAACTGTAACATAAGTCGCTTTTATAAAACGAACTAAGACGTTTGGAATCTGCTTAGTGAAAGTTTTCTCGTTTGGGGGCATAAAATCGTTTGAAATTAACAGTTCTAGTCAAAACTATTACGTAAATTATTTCTTTGTGTCACTTTAAAGATTTGCGTTATAGTCTTGACGAGAACTGTTAATTTCAAACGATTCTATGCTTTGAAACCAGTATACTTTCACTGAACAGAGGCAAAACGTCTGATTTCGCCTTTAAAAAACGATTTATGTCACAGTTTGGATTAAAACCAATGATTTTCGTTTATTCATTGTTACAAACAAGAAACCTTACATCAAAGAAACTGAAAACCTCTTATTCAGCCCCAGAAAATCAAATTACGTTTCAGTCTGGACACAAATTGCTTATTTTAGACGATTCTTTCTTTTGAACACGAAAACTTAGATTAAAAAGATTAAAAACGTCTTATTCTGGCTCAAAACTGCAAATTATGTATTACTTTGGATAAAAGCAGTTTATCCTGATTACTCCTTTGCTTAGAATAGAGCAAACTTGTATAAAACTTAATGAAAACTTTAAATTTCGTCTCAAAGAAATAATTTACGTTATAGTTTTGACCAGAACTGTTAATTTCAAACGATTTTATGCCCCCAAACGAGAAAACTTTCACTAAACAGATGCCAAACGTCTTAGTTCGTTTTATAAAAACGACATGTTACAGTTTAAACAAAAAAATTATTTTCGTTGTTGTATCAAAATAATTTATTTCGAATGATTCAATGGAGCGAAACGAGTAAACTTTTATAGGACAGATGCAAAATACCATATTACCACATAAATCGTTATTTTAAAGCAAAGTATTAGCTTTTGCACTTGTTCAATTAAAGTTTGCTTACTTCGAAATATGTAGTCGTCCGAAATATTTTTTTTTTGTCAAAACTATAACGTAATTTGTTCTTTTGAGCTTGAATATAGAGTTTTCATTACGTTTTATAGTAGTTTACTCTACTCTAAGCATAGAATCAAACAGAGTAATCCGCTTTTGTTAAAACTGATACATAATTTGCTCTTATTTTCGAGAATAAGACATTTTTAATATGTTTGATAAAATTTTTCTTGTTTATAGCAAGGAATCGTTTAAAATAAGCTGTATTTGCCTAAACTGATACGTAATTCGATATTTGTGCATGGATACGATGTTTTCAGTTTCTTTGACGTGAAATTTCTTGTTGCAAAAGGTAATAATTTGCTTTAAAACAACGCTTTATATTGTAATATGTGGTTTTGCATCTGCCCCATAAAAGTTCATTAGTTTCGAATCATAAAATCGTTTGAAATAAACAGTGCTGGTCAAAACTATAACGTAAATTATTTCTTTGAGACGAAATTTAAAGTTTTTATTAAGTTTTATACAAGTTTACTCTATTCTAAGTAAAGGAGTAATCAGGATAAATTGCTTTTATCTAGAGTAATATATAATTTGCAGTTTTCAGCCAGAATAAGACGTTTTTAATCTTTTTAATGTAAGTTTTTGTATTCAAAACAAAGGATCGTCTAAAGTAAGCAGTTTTTGTTCAGACTGAAACGTAATTCGAATTTCTGTGCCTGAATAAGGGGTTTTCAGTTACTTTGATGTAAGGTTTCATGTTTGTAACAATGAATTAACGAAAATAATTGGTTTTTATCCAAACTGTGGCATGAATCGTTTTTAAAAGGCGAAATAAGATGTTTTTCCTCTGTACAGTGAAAGTTTACTCGTTTCAAAGCATAGAACCGTTTGAAATTAACAGCTCTCGTTAAGACTATAACGCAAATCTTTTGTTTTGTGCTAAAATAAGACGTTTTTAGTCAGTTTGATATAAGTTTTCTTGTTCAAAGCAAAATATTGTCGAAAATCAACCGTTTTTGTCTAAACTGATACAAAATTCGGTGGTTTGTGTCCGAATACAAAGTTTTCAGATTCTTTAATGTTAGGTTTGCTGCTTCTAACAAAGAATCAACGAAAATATTTTGTTTTAATACAAACTGCAATATAAAATGTCTTTATAGGACAAAACATGATGTTTGGCATCTGTTTAATAAAAATTTACTCGTTTGGAAGCATAGAATCATTCCAAATAAGCTATTGTCGTCGAAACTATAATGTAATTAGTATTTTGTGCTAGAATACAGCGTTTTTGTTAGATTTATTAACAATTTTGTCTATTTTAAGCAATAAAACGAATAGGATTAGCTGCCTTTATCCGAAGTGATACATAAATTGCTCTTTTATGCCAGATTAATACGTTTTTAATCTGTTCTATGTAAGTTTTCTTGTTCAAAGCAAAAGATCGTCTAAAATAAGCCGTTTTCGTTGGAACTGATAAACAATTCAAACTGAGACTCAACAAAAATAATTTGTTTTAATCCAAACTGATACTTTTTGACCCTATAAGAGTCTTATAAGAGTCCGAGATACGCCGATCTCGTCAAGTCTATAACGTAATTCGTTTTTTTGTGTCAGAATACGACGTTTTTTGTCTGTTTAATATAAGTTTTTAATAATAATAATAATAACAATAATAATAATAATAATAATAATAATAATAATAATAATAATAGTAATAATAATAATAATATTAATAATAATAATAATGAAAATAATAATAGTAATAAAAGTAAGCTTAGTTTTCTAAGCAAAAATGAAGCTTATTTTGTGTGTTATATGAGCGTTTTCTCATTTCTATGCAAGAAATCATCTGTGATCTGTGTTTTTAGGCAACAAATTGTCTAAAATTAATATCTCATTTTAAAACTGGTATAAAAACATTTACTATACAAAAGTTATAATCAGTTTTTAATAATAATAAAATTAATAATAATAATAATAATAATAATAATAATAATAATAATAATAATAATAATAATAATAATAGTAATAATAATAATAATAATAATACTTTTAATAAGGAAAAATGGAGCTTATTTTGTGTGTTACATGAGCGTTTTCTCATTTCTATGCAAAAGATCGGGTGTGATCTGTGTTTTTAGGCAATCTAACCCATTTTATAGTTTTTAATATTTAAAAAATTTGCTTTAAAATAAAATGTTTGAAAAACTGAAATTAAACTAAATTAATTGTGTCTAACACTTTAGTAGAGGAAAAAGGAGGAGACATAAAAGTCACTAAAGTCTTAGAGTTGTCTTTAGTCGTCATATTAATAACAATAACATTTATAATAACAATACTAGTAGTACTAAATTTGCTTATATGCAAGCGCTTACTTAAGGTAACAGTTTTTTTGTTTTTTGCTTATATCTCGAAAACAGTTACTCCTAACAATTTTTACTTTTTCACCAAAATTAAAGGTGATAAAATTTCCTACAAAATAGTTATTTGCATTTTTCATGTAGAACTAACCATAAGCGAGATATAAGTTTGAAAATAATTAATAATTAAAAAAAAGTGTTTTAACAGAAAATGTCTTGTGATTTAAAATACACTTAATTTATTGGGTCCAATACTTTATTAGAAGAAAAAGGAGGTAACATAAAAGTCACTGAAATCTTCAGAGTCGTTTTTATATGCTGCATTTTTGTCTTCGTCTCAAACATTGAAAACTGAATTACATTTTTGTTCAGTAACAGTTACAGTTTTCTTATTGGTTTTTTGATTATATCTCGAAAACAGTTACTCCTATCAAATTTTATCTTTCTTTCAAAATTAAAGCTGATAAAATTTCCAACAAAATAGTTATTTACATTTTTCTTGTAGGACCAAGAATAAACGAGTTATAGAGTTGGATATAAATAATATTTAACAAAAATTTGCTTTAAAATAAAATGCTTGAAAAACCGGAATTAAACTAAATTAATTGTGTCTAACACTTTAGTAGAGGAAAAAGGAGAAGACATAAAAGTCACTAAACTCTTCAGAATCGTCTTTAGTCGTCATATTAATAACAATAACATTAATAATAATAATACTAATAGTACTAAATTTGCTTATATGCAAGCGCTTAATTAAGGTAACAGTTTTTTTGTTGTTTGCTTATATCTCGAAAACAGTTACTCCTATCAGTTTTTACCTTTTCACCAAAATTAAAGCTGATAAAATTTTCTTCAAAATCGTTATTTGCATTTTTCATGTAGAACTAACCATAAGCAAGATATAAGTTTGAAAATAATTAATAATTAAAAAAAATGTGCTTTAACAGAAAATGTCTTGTGATTTAAAATACACTTAATTTATTGGGTCCAATACTTAATTAGAAGAAAAAGGAGGTGACAGTAAATGCTACATTTTCGTCTTCGTCTCAAACATTAAATACTGAATTACATTTTTGTTTAGTAACTGTTACAGTTTTCACTTTGGTTTTTTGCTTATATCTCGAAAACAGTTACTCCTATCAATTTTTATCTTTCCTTCAAAATTAAAGCTGATAAAATTTTATATAAAATAGTTTTTTGCATTTTTTTGTAGGACCAACTATAAGCGAGTTATAAAGTTGGATATAAATAATCTTTAACAAAAATTTGATATAAAAATAAAAAAAGATAAAAATTGATAGGAGTAACTGTTTTCGAGATATAAGCAAGAAACCAAAAAACTGTTACCTTAATTAAGCGTTTGCATATAAGCTAAATTAGTACTAATAGTATTATTATTATTAATGTTATTGTTAATAATATGACGACTAAAGACGACTCTGAAACCTTTAGTGACTTTTATGTCTTCTTCTTTTTCCTCTACTAAAGTGTTAGACACAATTAATTTAGTTTAATTTCAGTATTTCAAACATTTTATTTTAAAGCAAATTTTTGTTAAATATTATTTATATCCATCTCTATAACTCGCCTATGCTTGGTCCTACAAGAAAAATGCAAATAACTATTTTGTAGGAAATTTTATCAGCTTTAATTTTAGTAAAAAGATAAAAATTGATAGGAGTAACTGTTTTCGAGATATAAGCAAGAAACCAAAAAACTGTTACCTTAATAAAGCGCTTGCATATAAGCAAATTTAGTACTATTAGTATTATTATTATTAATGTTATTGTTATTAAAATGACGACTAAAAACGACTCTGAAGACTTTGGTGACTTTTATGTCTTCTCCTTTTTCCTATACTAAAGTGTTAGACTCAATTAATTTAGTTTAATTTCGGTTTTTCAAACATTTTATTTTAAAGCAAATTTTTGTTGACGATTATTTATATCCAACTCTATAACTCGCTTATGGTTGGTCTTACAAAAGAAATGCAAACAACTATTTTGTAGGAAATTTTATCAGCTTTAATTTTAGTAAAAAGATAAAAATTTATAGGAGTAACAGTTTTCGAGATATAAGCAAGAAACCAAAACACTGTTATCTTAATTAAGCGTTTGCATATAAGCAAATTTAGTACTATTAGTATTATTATCATTAATGTTATTGTTATTAATATGACGACTAAAGACGACTCTGAAACCTTTAGTGACTTTTATGTCTTTTTCTTTTTCCTCTACTAAAGTGTTAGACACAATTAAATTAGTTTAATTTCAGTTTTTCAAACATTTTATTTTAAAGCAAATTTTTGTTAAATATTATTTATATCCAACTCTATAACTCGCTTATGGTTGGTCCTACAAGAAAAATGCAAATAACGATTTTGTAGGAAATTTTATCAGCTTTAATTTTGAAATAAAGATAAAAATTGATAGGAGTAACAGTTTTCGAGATATAAGCAAAAAACCAATAAGAAAACTGTAACTGTTACTGAACAAAAATGTAATTCAGTTTTCAATGTTTGAGACGAAGACGAAAATGCAGCATTTAAAATCGACTCTGAAGACTTCAGTGACTTTTATGTCACCTCCTTTTTCTTCTAATAAACTATTGGACCCAATAAATTAAGTGTATTTTAAATCCCAAGACATTTTCTGTTAAAACACTTTTTTTTTAAATATTAATTATTTTCAAACTTATATCTCGCTTATGGTTATTCCTACATGAAAAATGCAAATAAGTATTTTGTAGGAAATTTTATCAGCTTTAATTCTAGTGAAAAGATAAAAATTGATAGGAGTAACTGTTTTCGAGATATAAGCAAGAAACCAAAAAACTGTTACCTTAATTAAGGGCTTACATATAAGCAAATTTAGTACTATAAACCACTCTGAAGACTTTGGTGACTTTTATGTCACCTCCTTTTTCTTCTAATAAAGTATTGAACCCATTAAATTAAGTGTATTTTAAATCACAAGACATTTTCTGTTAAAGCACTTTTTCTTTAAATATTAATTATTTTCAAACTTATATCTCGCTTATGGTTAGTTCTACATAAAAAATGCAAATAACTATATTGTAGGAAATTTTATCAGCTTTAATTTTTGTAAAAAGATAAAAATTGATAGGAGTAACTGTTTTCGAGATATAAGCAAGAAACTGTTGCCTTAATTAAGCGCTTGCATATAAGCAAATTTAGTAATATTAGTATTATTATTATTAATGTTATTGTTATTAATATGACGACTAAAAACGACTCTCAAGATTTTGGTGACTTTGATGTCTTCTCCTTTTTCCTCTACTAATGTGTTAGTCTTAATTAATTTAGTTTAATTTCGGATTATCAAACATTTTATTTTAAAGCAAATTTTTGTTAAAGATTATTTATATCCAACTCTATAACTCGCTTATGGTTGGTCTTACAAAAAAAATGCAATTAACTATTTTGTAGGAAATTGTATCAGCTTTAATTTTGAAAAAAAGGTAAAAATTGATAGGAGTAACTGTTTTCGAGATATAAGCAAAAAACCAAAAAACTGTTACCTTAATAAAGCGCTTGCATATAAGCAAATTTAGTACTATTAGTATTATTATTATTAATGTTATTGTTATTAAAATGACGACTAAAAAAGACTCTAAAGACTTTGGTGACTTTTATGTCTTCTCCTTTTTCCTATACTAAAGTGTTAGACTCAATTAATTTAGTTTAATTTCGGTTTTTCAAACATTTTATTTTAAAGCAAATTTTTGTTGAAGATTATTTATATCCAACTCTATAACTCGCTTATAGTTGGTCTTACAAAAAAAATGGAAATAACTATTTTGTAGGAAATTTTATCAGCTTTAATTTTAGTAAAAAGATAAAAATTGATAGGAGTAACTGTTTTCGAGAAATAAGCAAGAAAAAAAGTCATTAAAGGTTTCAAAGTTGTCTTTAATCGTCATATTAATAACAATAACATTAATAATAATAATACTAATAGTACTAAATTTGCTTATATGCAAACGCTTAATTAAGGTAACAGTGGTTTGGTTTCTTGCTCATATCTCGAAAACAGTTACTCCTATCAATTTTTATCTTTTTACTAAAATTCAAGCTGATGAAATTTATCGTTATGTCTCCTCCTTTTTCTGTTTTCGAGATATAAGCAAGAAACCAAAAAACTGTTACCTTAATAAAGCGCTTGCATATAAGCAGATTTAGTACTATTAGTATTATTATTATTAATGTTATTGTTATTAATATGACAACTAAAGACAACTCTGAAACCTTTAGTGACTTTTATGTCTTTTTCTTTTTCCTCTACTAAAGTGTTAGACTCAATTAATTTAGTTTAATTTCGGTTTTTCAAACATTTTATTTTAAAGCAAATTTTTGTTTAATATTATTTATATCCAACTCTATAACTTGCTTATGCTTGGTCCTACAAGAAAAATGTAAATAACTATTTTGGTGTTTTTGAGATATAAGCAAAAAACCAAAGTGAAAACTGTTACAGTTACTTAACAAAAATGTAATTCAGTTTTCAATGTTTGAGACGAAGACGAAAATGCAGCATTTAAAAACGACTCTGAAGACTTCAGTGACTTTTATGTCACCTCCTTTTTCTTCTAATAAAGTATTGGACTCAATAAATTAAGTGTATTTTAAATCACAAGACATTTTCTGTTAAAGCACTTTTTTTTTAAATATTAATTATTTTCAAACTTATATCTCGCTTATGGTTAGTCCTACATAAAAAATGCAAATAAGGAAATTTTATCAGCTTTAATTTTAGTAAAAAGATAACAATTGATAGGAGTAACTGTTTTTGAGATATAAGCAAGAAACTGTTACTTTAATTAACCGCTTGCATATAAGCAAATTTAGTAATATTAGTATTATTATTATTGTTATTGTTATTAATATGACGACTAAAAACGACTCTCAAGACTTTGGTGACTTTTATGTCTTCTCCTTTTACCTCTACTAAAGTGTTAGTCTTAGTTTATTTTAATTTCGGTTTTTCAAACATTTTATTTTAAAGCAAATTTTTGTTAAAGATTATTTATATCCAACTCTATAACTCGCTTATGGTTGGTCCTACAAAAAAATGCAAATAACTATTTTGTAGGAAATTTTATCAGCTTTAATTTTGAAAAAAAGATAAAAATTGATAGGAGTAACTGTTTTCGAGATATAAGCAAGAAACCAAAAAAATGTTACGTTAATTAAGCGTTTGCATATAAGCAAATTTAGTATTATTAGTATTATTAGTATTATTATTATTAATGTTATTGTTATTAATATGACGACTAAAGACGACTCTGAAACATTTAGTGACTTTTATGTCTTCTCCTTTTTCCTCTACTAAAGTGTTAGACACAATTAATTTAGTTTAATTCCGGTTTTTCAAGCATTTTATTTTAAAGCAAATTTTTGTTAAATATTATTTATATCCAACTCTATAACTCGTTTATGCTTGGTCCTACAAGAAAAATGTAAATAACTATTTTGTTGGAAATTTTATCAGCTTTAATTTTGAAAGAAAGATAAAATTTGATAGGAGTAACTGTTTTTGAGATATAAGCAAAAAACCAATAAGAAAACTGTAACTGTTACTGAACAAAAATGTAATTCAGTTTTCAATGTTTGAGACGAAGTCAAAAATGCAGCATTTAAAAACGACTCTGAAGACTTCAGTGACTTTTATGTCACTTCCTTTTTCTTCTAATAAAGTATTGGACCCAACAAATTAAGTGTATTTTAAATCACAAGACATTTTCTGTTAAAACACTTTTTTTTAATTAATAATTATTTTCAAACTTATATCTCGCTTATGGTTAGTTCTACATGAAAAATGCAAATAACTATTTTGTAGGAAATTTTATCACCTTTAATTTTGAAAGAAAGATAAAAATTGATAGGAGTAACTGTTTTCGAGATATAAGCAAAAAACCAAAGTAAAAACTGTTACCGTTTCAGAACAAAAATGTAATTCAGTTTTCAATGTTTGAGACGAAGACGAAAATGCAGCATTTAAAATCGACTCTGAAGACTTCAGTGACTTATATGTCACCCCCTTTTTTTTTTTAATAAAGTATTGGACCTAATAAATTAAGTGTATTTTAAATCACAAGACATTTTCTGTTAAAGCACTTCTTTTTTAAATATTAATTATTTTCAATCTTATATCTCGCTTATGGTTAGTCCTACATAAAAAATGCAAATAACTATTTTGTAGGAAATTTTATCAGCTTGAATTTTAGTAAAAAAATAAAAATTTATAGGAGTAACTGTTTTCGAGATATGAGCAAGAAACCAAAACACTGTTACCTTAATTAAGCGTTTGCATATAAGCAAATTTAGTACAATTAGTATTATTATTATTAATGTTATTGTTATTAATATGACGATTAAAGACAACTTTGAAACCTTTAGTGACTTTTATGTCTTCTTCTTTTTCCTCTACTAAAGTGTTAGACACAATTAAATTAGTTTAATTTCAGTTTTTCAAACATTTTATTTTAAAGCAAATTTTTGTTAAATATTATTTATATCCAACTTTATAACTCGCTTATGGTTGGTCCTACAAGAAAAATGCAAATAACTATTTTGTAGGAAATTTTATCAGCTTTAATTTTGACAGAAAGATAAAAATTGATAGGAGTAACTGTTTTCGAGATATAAGCAAAAAACCAATAAGAAAACTGTGACTGTTACTGAACAAAAATGTAATTCAGTTTTCAATGTTTGAGACGAAGACGAAACTGCAGCATTTAAAAACGACTCTGAAGACTTCAGTGACTTTTATGTCACTTCCTTTTTCTTCTAATAAAGTATTGGACCCAATAAATTAAGTGTATTTTAAATCACAAGACATTTTCTGTTAAAGCACTTTTTTTTTAAATATTAATTATTTTCAATCATATATCTCGCTTATGGTTAGTCCTACATGAAAAATGCAAATAACTATTTTGTAGGAAATTTTATCAGCTTGAATTTTAGTAAAAAGATAAAAATTGATAGGAGTAACTGTTTTCGAGATATAAGCAAGAAACCAAAACACTGTTACCTTAATTAAGCGTTTGCATATAAGCAAATTTAGTACTATTAGTATTATTATTATTAATGTTATTGTTATTAATATGACAACTAAAGACAACTCTGAAACCATTAGTGACTTTTATGTCTTTTCCTTTTTCCTCTACTAAAGTGTTAGACACAATTAAATTAGTTTAATTTCAGTTTTTCAAACATTTTATTTTAAAGCAAATTTTTGTTAAATATTATTTATATCCAACTCTATAACTCGTTTATGGTTGGTCCTACAAGAAAAATGCAAATAACTATTTTGTAGGAAATTTTATCAGTTTTAATTTTGAAAAAAAGACAAAAATTCATAGGAGTAACTGTTTTCGAGATATAAGCAAGAAACCAAAAAACTGTTACCTTAATAAAGCGCTTGCATATAAGAAGATTTAGTACTATTAGTATTATTATTATTAATGTTATTGTTATTAATATGACGACTAAAAACGATTCTGAAGACTTTGGTGACTTTTATGTCTTTTTCATTTTTCTCTACTAAAGTGTTAGACACAATTAATTTAGTTTAATTTCAGTATTTCAAACATTTTATTTTTAAGCAAGTTTTTGTTAAATATTATTTATATCCAACTTTATAACTCGCTTATGGTTGGTCCTACAAGAAAAATGCAAATAACTATTTTGTAGGAAATGTTGTCAGCTTTAATTTTGAAAGAAAGATAAAAATTGATAGGAGTAACTGTTTTCGAGATATAAGCAAAAAACCAAAGTAAAAACTGTTACCGTTTCAGAACAAAAATGTAATTCAGTTTTCAATGTTTGAGACGAAGACGAAAATGCAGCATTTAAAATCGACTCTGAAGACTTCAGTGACTTATATGTCACCCCCTTTTTTTTTTAATAAAGTATTGGACCTAATAAATTAAGTGTATTTTAAATCACAAGACATTTTCTGTTAAAGCACTTCTTTTTTAAATATTAATTATTTTCAATCTTATATCTCGCTTATGGTTAGTCCTACATAAAAAATGCAATTAACTATTTTGTAGGAAATTTTATCAGCTTGAATTTTAGTAAAAAAATAAAAATTGATTGGAGTAACTGTTTTCGAGATATGAGCAAGAAACCAAAACACTGTTACCTTAATTAAGCGTTTGCATATAAGCAAATTTAGTACAATTAGTATTATTATTATTAATGTTATTGTTATTAATATGACGATTAAAGACAACTTTGAAACCTTTAGTGACTTTTATGTCTTCTTCTTTTTCCTCTACTAAAGTGTTAGACACAATTAAATTAGTTTAATTTCAGTTTTTCAAACATTTTATTTTAAAGCAAATTTTTGTTAAATATTATTTATATCCAACTCTATAACTCGCTTATGGTTGGTCGTACAAGAAAAATGCAAATAACTATTTTGTAGGAAATTTTATCAGCTTTAATTTTGAAGAAAGATAAAAATTGATAGGAGTAACTGTTTTCGAGATATAAGCAAAAAACCAATAAGAAAACTGTGACTGTTACTGAACAAAAATGTAATTCGGTTTTCAATGTTTGAGACGAAGACGAAACTGCAGCATTTAAAAACGACTCTGAAGACTTCAGTGACTTTTATGTCACTTCCTTTTTCTTCTAATAAAGTATTGGACTCAATAAATTAAGTGTATTTTAAATCACAAGACATTTTCTGTTAAAGCACTTTTTTTTTAAATATTAATTATTTTCAATCATATATCTCGCTTATGGTTAGTCCTACATGAAAAATGCAAATAACTATTTTGTAGGAAATTTTATCAGCTTGAATTTTAGTAAAAAGATAAAAATTGATAGGAGTAACTGTTTTCGAGATATAAGCAAGAAACCAAAACACTGTTACCTTAATTAAGCGTTTGCATATAAGCAAATTTAGTACTATTAGTATTATTATTATTAATGTTATTGTTATTAATATGACAACTAAAGACAACTCTGAAACCTTTAGTGACTTTTATGTCTTTTCCTTTTTCCTCTACTAAAGTGTTAGACACAATTAATTTAGTTTAATTTCAGTTTTTCAAACATTTTATTTTAAAGCAAATTTTTGTTAAATATTATTTATATCCAACTCTATAACTCGTTTATGATTGGTCCTACAAGAAAAATGCAAATAACTATTTTGTAGGAAATTTTATCAGCTTTAATTTTGGAAAAAAGACAAAAATTCATAGGAGTAACTGTTTTCGAGATATAAGCAAGAAACCAAAAAACTGTTACCTTAATAAAGCGCTTGCATATAAGCATTTTATCACCTTTAATTTTGGTGAAAAAGTAAAATATGATACGAGTAACTGTTTTCGAGATATAGGCAAAAAACAAAAAAACTGTTACCTTAATTAAGCGCTTGCATATAAGCAAATTTAGTACTACTAGTATTGTTATTATAAATGTTATTGTTATTAATATGACGACTAAAGACAACTTTAAGACTTTAGTGACTTTTATGTCTCCTCCTTTTTCCTCTACTAAAGTGTTAGACACAATTAATTTAGTTTAATTTCGGTTTTTCAAACATTTTATTTTAAAGCAAATTTTTGTTAAATATTAAAAACTATAAATTGGCTTAGATTGCCTAAAAACACAGATCACACATGATCTTTTGCATAAAAATGAGAAAACGCTCATGTAACACACAAAATAAGCTCCATTTTTCCTTTTTAAAAGTATTATTATTATTATTACTTTTGTTACTATTACTATTATTATTATTATTATTATTATTATTATTATTATTATTGTTATTATTATTATTATTATTATTATTATTATTATTATTATTATTATTATTAAAAACTTATATTAAACAGACAGAAAACGTCGTATTCTGACACAACTTAAAACACAGATCACACATGATCTTTTGCATAGAAATGAGAAAACGCTCATATAACACAAAATAAGCTTCATTTTGGCTTAGAAAACTAAGCTTACTCTTACTACTACTATTATTTTTATTTTTATTATTATTATTATTATTACTATTATTTTTATTATTATTATTACTATTATTATTATTATTATTATTATTATTATTATTATTATTATTATTATTATTATTATTATTATTATTATTATTATAATTATTAATATTATTATTATTAAAGACCGATTATAACTTTTGTATAGTAAATGTTTTTATACCAGTTTTAAAATGAGTTATTAATTTTAGACAATTTCTTGCCTAAAAACACAGATCACAGATGATCTCTTTCATAGAAATGAGAAAACGCTCAGATAACACAAAATAAGCATCATTTTTGCTTAGAAAAACTAAGCTTTAATTTAGAAAGAAATTTATTATTATAAGCATTATTATTATTATTATTATTATTATTATTATTATTATTATTTCTTTTATTACTATTATTATTATTATTATTATTATTATTATTATTATTATTACTATTATTATTATTATTATTACTATTACTATTATTATTATTATTATTATTATTATTATTAACTTTTGTATAGTAAATGTTTTTATACCAGTTTTAAAATGAGTTATTAATTTTAGACAATTTCTTGCCTAAAAATACAGATCACAGATGATTTCTTGCATAGAAATGAGAAAGCGCTCATATAACACACAAAATAAGCTTCATTTTTGCTTAGAAAACTAAGCTTACTTTTATTTCTATTATTATTATTTTTATTATTATTATTATTATTATTATTATTATTATTATTATTATTATTATTATTATTATTATTATTATTATTATTATTATTATTATTATTATTATTATTATTATTATTGTTATTATTATTATTATTATTATTATTATTATTATTATTATTATTAAAAACTTATATTAAACAGACAGAAAACGTCGTATTCTGACACAAAAAAACGAATTACGTTATAGACTTGACGAGAACGGCGTATCTCGGACTCTTATAGGACTCTTATAGGGTCAAAAATTATCAGTTTGGATTAAAACAAATTATTTTTGTTGACTCTCAGTCTGAATTGTTCATCAGTTCAAACAAAAACGGCTTACTTTAGACGATCTTTTGCTTTGAACAAGAAAACTTACATCGAACAGACTAAAAACGTATTAATCTGGCATAAAAGAGCAATTTATGTATCACTTTGGATAAAGGCAGCTAATCCTATTCGTTTCATTGCTTAAAATAGACAAAATTGTTAATAAATCTAACAAAAACGCTGTATTCTAGCACAAAATACTAATTACATTATAGTTTCGACGAGAATAGCTTATTTGGAATGATTCTATGCTTCCAAACGAGTAAATTTTTAATAAACAGATGCCAAACATCATGTTTTGTCCTATAAAGACATTTTATATTGCAGTTTGTATTAAAACAAAATATTTTCGTTGATTCTTTGTTAGAAGCAGCAAACCTAACATTAAAGAATCTGAAAACTTTGTATTCGGACACAAACCACCGAATTTTGTTTCAGTTTAGACAAAAACGGTTGATTTTCGACAATATTTTGCTTTGAACAAGAAAGCTTATATCAAACTGACTAAAAACGTCTTATTTTAGCACAAAACAAAAGATTTGCGTTATAGTCTTAAAGCTGATTCATGCCACAGTTTGGATAAAAACCAATTATTTTTGTTAATTCATTGTTACAAACAAGAAACCTTACATCAAAGAAACTGAAAACCCCTTATTTAGGCACAGAAATTCGAATTACTTTTCAGTCTGGACAAAAACTGCTTATTTTAGACGATCCTTTGTTTTGAACACGAAAACTTACATTAAAAAGATTAAAAACGTCTTATTCTGGCTGAAAACTGCAAATTATATATTACTCTAGATAAAAGCAATTTATCCTGATTACTCCTTTACTTAGAATAGAGTAAACTTGTATAAAACTTAATGAAAACTTTAAATTTCGTCTCAAAGAAATAATTTACGTTATAGTTTTGACCAGCACTGTTTATTTCAAACGAAATTATGATTCGAAACTAATGAACTTTTATGGGGCAGATGCAAAACCACATATTACCATATAAAGCGTTGTTTTAAAGCAAAGTATTACCTTTTGCAACAAGAAATTTCACGTCAAAGAAACTGAAAACTTCGTATCCATACATAAATATCTAATTACGTATCAGTTTAGGCAAATACAGCTTATTTTAAACGATTCCTTGCTATAAACAAGAAAAATTTTATCAAGCATATTGAAAACGTCTTATTCTCGAAAATAAGAGCAAATTATGTATCAGTTTTAACAAAAGCGGATTACTCCGTTTGATTCTATGCTTAGAGTAGAGTAAACTACTATAAAACGTAATGAAAACTCTATATTCAAGCTCAAAAGAACAAATTACGTTATAGTTTTGACAAAAAAAAATATTTCGGACGATTACATACTTCGAAGTAAGCAAACTTTAATTGAACATGTGCAAAAGCTAATACTTTGCTTTAAAATAATGATTTATGTGGTAATATGGTATTTTGCATCTGTCCTATAAAAGTTTACCCGTTTCGCTCCATTGAATCATTAGAAATAAATTATTTTGACACAACAACAACACAAATAATTTGTTTTTGTTTAAACTGTAACATAAGTCGCTTTTATAAAACGAACTAAGACGTTTGGCATCTGTTTAGTGAAAGTTTTCTCGTTTGGGGGCATAAAATCGTTTGAAATTAACAGTTCTGGTCAAAACTATTACGTAAATTATTTCTTTGTATCACTTTAAAGATTTGCGTTATAGTCTTGATGAGAACTGTTAATTTCAAACGATTCTATGCTTTGAAACCAGTATACTTTCACTGAACAGAGGCAAAACGTCTGATTTCGCCTTTAAAAAACGATTTATGTCACAGTTTGGATTAAAACCAATGATTTTCGTTTATTCATTGTTACAAACAAGAAACCTTACATCAAAGAAACTGAAAACCTCTTATTCAGGCCCAGAAAATCAAATTACGTTTCAGTCTGGACACAAATTGCTTATTTTAGACGATTCTTTCTTTTGAACACGAAAACTTACATTAAAAAGAGTAAAAACGTCTTATTCTGGCTCAAAACTGCAAATTATGTATTACTTTGGATAAAAGCAGTTTATCCTGATTACTCCTTTGCTTAGAATAGAGCAAACTTGTATAAAACTTAATGAAAACTTTAAATTTCGTCTCAAAGAAATAATTTACGTTATAGTTTTGACCAGAACTGTTAATTTCAAACGATTTTATGCCCCCAAACGAGAAAACTTTCACTAAACAGATGCCAAACGTCTTAGTTCGTTTTATAAAAACGACATGTTACAGTTTAAACAAAAAAATTATTTTCGTTGTTGTGTCAAAATAATTTATTTCGAATGATTCAATGGATTTTTTTTTTTTTTTTTTTTTTTTTGGAGAGGGGAAATGCTTTTACGCATACCAGACTAGGTCTGGTTATGTGGGACTCGGTCGGTAAATGTGCAAGCCGACAATACCCACTAAAACCCCTCGCGTCACCTTAGGGATCGGAACCATTGGTCCTTCATCCCTGAACGCACGCTGGGCAGCCATGCCGGTTTGCATGGCGCCAGAAGAAAAGAAGAGGGCGCTCCGGGGATTCCCCCGAAGTGATCCATTTGATGGAATCTGAAAAGAGCTGCGACAGATAAATGTGGCAATGACATTTGATGTTTACCAGATTCGGAAGATCTGAGTGAGAAGGCATTTTTCGATCACAAGAGAGCCATCCTTGGCCTCTTGCATCTGGACGGACCGTTTTCGTCGTAGTCAACGGCCTCTCGGACCAGGGGGTTCGGGTGGGCTTCCGCCTTCGAAAAGGCTCGCTCGGCGGTCTCACGGAAGAATTCCTCCATCGTCGGCATCTTCGCCTCTCGGTGCAATTGGTTGTTGCGAACAAACCACGGGGCGTTGAATGCTTGACGGAGAAATTTGTTTTGGAAAATTTGTAACTTATGCATCCGAGTCTTACAGGGCGCGAACGCCCAAGCTACAGAAGCATAAGTCATGGTAGGTCGGATCACTGATTTGTACAACAAGAGCTTGTTGTCAATTGACAACGCGCTCCGCCGACATACGAGAGATCTCAGCATTCCCGTGGCCATCTTGCCCTTCGCGAGTGCGTAGTCAAGATGTGGGCCGAAGGAGAGTTTTTTGTCCAGAATGACCCCGAGATATTTGACCTGGTCAGACCAGGGAATATCCGCGTTGAACATTCGAACAAACCCATCAGGGCTGACTCTACGTCGTGCCAACAAAAGCGCTCTGCTTTTGTCGGGGTTGACGTTTATGAGCCACCTGCGACACCAGTTTTCGATGCGTTCCACAGACTCCTGCAAGTAGCGGGTAGCCATGTAGGGTTGCTTCGATCTGGTGAGAATCGCTGTGTCATCTGCGTATATTGCCAGTGTCGTACGGTCAGTTTTTGGGATGTCGTGGGTGAAAATGGAGTAAAGAAGGGGTGAAAGAACGGAGCCCTGAGGGACTCCGGCTTCCAGGTCCTGGGGATCTGAAACAGAGTTATTGATTCTCACCTGGAAACGGCGTCCCTCGAGAAACGATCTGATCATTTGAACCATTGCGAGCGGAATGCCAGTCTGATGGAGCTTGTAAATAAGCCCATCATGCCAAACCGCATCGAATGCTTTTGCCACGTCGAGAAACACTGCACCAGTAACTTGCTTGCGCTCGATACTGATGGAAGCGTGCTCTACGACTCGTAGTAGCTGATCTGTTGTTGAATGATTCGACCGAAAGCCGAATTGTTCGTCGGGGACGATGTGCCGCTCCTGGGTGAGCTGGAGGAGGCGGGTGCGGATGAGACGTTCTGCGACCTTTCCCACGGCCGACAGCAAGCTGATTGGCCTGTGGTTCTGGGGAAACTTTGGGTCCTTCCCCGGTTTCGGGATGAAAATGACCGTTGCTATTTTCCAACGCTGTGGAAAATATCTGAAACTGAACATTGCATTTAAAATACCTGTCAGTTCGACGATGACTTTCAGCGGGAGGTTCTTGAGAGCCCTGTTGCTGATTTCGTCTGGTCCGGATGCCTTCCGTTTCTTCAGTTTCCGAATCACTCCGGAAACTTCTTCGGGGGTTGTCGGGGTCAGGGGTTCATCTGGGTCCTCGGTGGCGATGGATTCCACGTGATCCTCGATCTCTTCGACGTGGTCCAGGTCCGCATTCGTGAGGTTGAGTGAGCATTGTCTGCTCATGCTCAACGCGAACGCTTCTGCTTTCTCCTCGTCGGTGAAGACGATCCCGTTCTCACTGTGGATTGGTGGAAGCGGTTTTCGGTCAGATCTCAGCACCCTCGACATTCTCCAGACGGAGTTGTCCTCGGTGGTGAGAGATTGAAGCTTGGCTTCCCATCTCTCGTTTCTGAAATCAGAAAGTGCTTTTCTCACCTCCCATCTCAGCCGGTTGGCTTCTGCACGGTCCACCGGAAAACCGGTACGTTGTGCAATCCGTCTGGCTCGCCTTTTTGCCCTGATGAGGTCCCTGATTTCCCATGAAATCTCCAGTCTTGGGGCCGGAGTTCTCCGTTCCCTGGTGGCGGAGGCGATGGCGTCCCGGATCTTCGTCTCGAAGGTTTGGACCGCCTCGTCGATTTCTTCTGTGGATCTGATCGGTGGGATTGTTCCGAAGTTGTTCACCAGGTGCTTGGTGAACTTCCTCCAATCCACTGAGGTATAACGACATACAATCGGATCGTTTGCCTCGTTCCCGATTTGCATCAGGACGGGGTTATGATCCGAAGAGAGGTCGTTTATTGCCGTCAGCCGAACCTGGTGCACGACGTTTTTGACGATTGCTACGTCAAGGATGTCTGCAGCACCGTCCGAGTTTCGGTAGAACGTGGGTTCTACCGGAGCCATGACGGAGATGTCCAGGTTTTGATCCGTGAAGCCGTTGAGGATGTTTCCGTTTCTGTTCGAACGGCGGCTTCCCCAGTTGATGTGCTTGGCGTTGAAATCACCAGCAGCGATCGTTGGTGTGTTGCCGTCGAAAAGTGTCTGCAGGTCCTCTTCGAGAATTGGAATTTGTGGTCGGTTGTAGCATGCAAACAGGCGCAGGGGCCCATTTGCAGTGGCTACGTTGATGCCCACGGCTTCCATGTTGCGAAGATCGGGTGTTGCTAGAACAGAATGTTTTATTCTGTTACTTACAAAAATTGCCGTTCCTCCTCCTGGGCCGATCCCTCTGTCCGCCCTGTGGAGAGTGAAACCCCGAATTTTTGGGTCCGTCGTTTGAGGTTGCAACTTTGTTTCGCACACAAGTACGATGTCAAGTTGCAGCCTGTCGACGAATTCTTCGAGTTCGTCCCGGGCCGCTCGAAGACCATTGGCGTTCCAGAACGCCACCTGAAAAGAATTTTGGATCAGTTGATTTGCACCCATCAACGATTCAAAAGAAGAGCGACGAAGGCTGAGAGTTTTTCAGCCAACTCTTCCGGGCTCTTTGCCATTGCCACGGCCGTGGCAATCTGGTTCCTCTGCAAACCAAAGGTCACCGTTTGACGCTGTTGAGCGGTCTTTTTGGCGCCTCCTTTGCCTTTGGTGGCGGTGGGGTTTGCCTTGGGAGCGACGACCTTGGGGGCGGCCGTTGGCTTGGGAGCGGCGGCCTTTTTGGGGGCTGCTGCCTTGGGGGTGACGGCCTTGGCGGGGGCGGCCTTGGCGGGGGCGGCCTTGGCGGGGGCGGTTGTCCTGGGGGTGGCGGTTTTCTGCAGCTTGGGGAACTGCGGACAGCCTCTGTAATTGGCCGTGTGGGGGCCATTACAATTGGCACACTTGGGAGGCTCCTTGCTCTCCTTCGTGCACACTTTTGTGTCATGTGCTTCCCCGCACTTGACACATCGGTGTTCTGCCGTGCAGTTCCTCTGTGCGTGGAAAAATCGCTGGCACCGATGGCACTGTGCTGCTTTGCCTGATTTCCTCGGTTTTTCAACCTTGACCATCAGGCTGCAGACGGTCTTGATTTGCCAGACATCCTTTGTCTGGCTGAGTGGTGCCTCGACGAGCACCAACGGGAGTTGCCTCTTTCCGGCGTGCATCCGGTGGACGCAGACAGGATTGAAGCCCTGGAGCTTCAAGTCCTGGAGCACTGCCTCCATGGATACCTGGACTGGAATCCCGCGCAGGACGACCCTGGTGTTCTTCTCCTCAGGGAGGGTGAAAGTATGGTACGGGATTTTCTCCTCGTCCATGAATTTCGTGAATGATCTGAAATCAGCTACGGTAGTTGGCTGAATTCGGATCTGATCACTCACGCTCCTCGCCTTTGTGAAACCGTACTTCCGTTCATTGGCCACGGACGAAACGCGTTGCCATTTTCCTGCGTCTCTCAAGAAAATCGGCGGAATTCGTGGGGCCTTTGAAATGGGGGCTGTCGGGGTGGAGCCCTGGGGGGCTGTCGGGGGAGAGACCCGGGGGGCTGCCGGGATGGAGATCCGGGGGGCTGCCGAGGTGGAGCACTTTGGGGCCGCCGCGACGGAAGCCCAAGTGGCGATCCTGGGAGAGGGCTTGGGCGAAGAAGGCTTCTTCTTCTTCCTCCTCTCTTCCATCTCACTTTCTTCCCCATTTTCGACATCCGATGGGGTCGGCTCGAAATCATCCTCGTTCGACAGGCTCGAGAACCTGTTCCCTGTGTCGATCTCATTGTCGACGGGGGATGGGGATGGAGCTCCTCGCTTCTTCCCAGTTTTCACTGGGCTGAAGCCCTCGGTTTCCATGAAATCCTGGGATTCCCCGGATTTCAGCGAATGTGCTGAAAACCCGGTGAAAGTCGAGGTGGAACCGGCTTCGGAGGCTTTGTCTGAAAAGACTGCCTCCTCGAGACGCTGGAGTCTCTCGCTGAGGGGTGCCAGAAGAGTCTTCATGGCACCCATGATGGCTTCGAGTGTCAATGGGGGACTTGAACCCGCCATTTTTTCCACTCTTTACTTACTTGTAAACTTTAGATATTTGTAGAAGGAACTTTCCCTCCTTCTAACGTGTTGAAAAACACGTTTCGAAGTCGGAGAAAGTTCGTGTGAAACGTTTTATTTGCCAATCAGCGCGTTGAAAAAACACGCTTTTTGAACAAAAGTCGGCTTAAAAAAGCCGATTTTGAATTTCGGCTTGAAAAAGCCGTGAATGAATTTGTTCCGGCTTGAAAAAGCCGAATTTTGAACTTGTTAGTTCAGACGAAGCTAAAATTTAACCATAAGGTTAAATCGAGCCCGACCGTAAACTAAACAAGGGGGCGGGCATTGACTTAACGCCGAGACGTTAAATTGTACCTGACTGAAGACTGAACGTGGCTCTTCGAAAGTCGATTGGAGAAAATCGGAAACAGGACTGCTCTCGACGGCTGCTCGGACACGACTGATCATGATTCAATGGAGCGAAACGAGTAAACTTTTATAGGACAGATGCAAAATACCATATTACCACATAAATCGTTATTTTAAAGCAAAGTATTAGCTTTTGCACTTGTTCAATTAAAGTTTGCTTACTTCGAAATATGTAGTCGTCCGAAATAATTTTTTTTTTGTCAAAACTATAACGTAATTTGTTCTTTTGAGCTTGAATATAGAGTTTTCATTACGTTTTATAGTAGTTTACTCTACTCTAAGCATAGAATCAAACAAAGTAATCCGCTTTTGTTAAAACTGATACATAATTTGCTCTTATTTTCGAGAATAAGACATTTTCAATATGTTTGATAAAATTTTTCTTGTTTATAGCAAGGAATCGTTTAAAATAAGCTGTATTTGCCTAAACTGATACGTAATTCGATATTTGTGCATGGATACGATGTTTTCAGTTTCTTTGACGTGAAATTTCTTGTTGCAAAAGGTAATAATTTGCTTTAAAACAACGCTTTATATTGTAATATGTGGTTTTGCATCTGCCCCATAAAAGTTCATTAGTTTCGAATCATAAAATCGTTTGAAATAAACAGTGCTGGTCAAAACTATAACGTAAATTATTTCTTTGAGACGAAATTTAAAGTTTTTATTAAGTTTTATACAAGTTTACTCTATTCTAAGTAAAGGAGTAATCAGGATAAATTGCTTTTATCTAGAGTAATATATAATTTGCAGTTTTCAGCCAGAATAAGACGTTTTTAATCTTTTTAATGTAAGTTTTTGTATTCAAAACAAAGGATCGTCTAAAGTAAGCAGTTTTTGTCCAGACTGAAACGTAATTCGAATTTCTGTGCCTGAATAAGGGGTTTTCAGTTACTTTGATGTAAGGTTTCATGTTTGTAACAATGAATTAACGAAAATAATTGGTTTTTATCCAAACTGTGGCATGAATCGTTTTTAAAAGGCGAAATAAGATGTTTTTCCTCTGTACAGTGAAAGTTTACTCGTTTCAAAGCATAGAACCGTTTGAAATTAACAGCTTTCGTTAAGACTATAACGCAAATCTTTTGTTTTGTGCTAAAATAAGACGTTTTTAGTCAGTTTGATATTTGATTTTGAAAGCAAAATATTGTCGAAAATCAACCGTTTTTGTCTAAACTGATACTAAATTCGGTGGTTTGTGTCCGAATACAAAGTTTTCAGATTCTTTAATGTTAGGTTTGCTGCTTCTAACAAAGAATCAACGAAAATATTTTGTTTTAATACAAACTGCAATATAATATGTCTTTATAGGACAAAACATGATGTTTGGCATCTGTTTAATAAAAATTTACTCGTTTGGATGCATAGAATCATTCCAAATAAGCTATTCTCGTCGAAACTATAATGTAATTAGTATTTTGTGCTAGAATACAGTGTTTTTGTTAGATTTATTAACAATTTTGTCTATTTTAAGCAATAAAACGAATAGGATTAGCTGCCTTTATCCGAAGTGATACATAAATTGCTCTTTTATGCCAGATTAATACGTTTTTAATCTGTTCGATGTAAGTTTTCTTGTTCAAAGCAAAAGATCGTCTAAAATAAGCCGTTTTTGTTTGAACTGATAAACAATTCAGACTGAGACTCAACAAAAATAATTTGTTTTAATCCAAACTGATACTTTTTGACCCTATAAGAGTCCTATAAGAGTCCGAGATACGCCGATCTCGTCAAGTCTATAACGTAATTCGTTTTTTTGTGTCAGAATACGACGTTTTCTGTCTGTTTAATATTAGTTTTTAATAATAATAATAATAACAATAATAATAATAATAATAATAATAATAATAATAATAATTGTAATAATAATAATAATATTAATAATAATAATAATGAAAATAATAATAGTAATAAAAGTAAGCTTAGTTTTCTAAGCAAAAATGAAGCTTATTTTGTGTGTTATATGAGCGTTTTCTCATTTCTATGCAAGAAATCATCTGTGATCTGTGTTTTTAGGCAACAAATTGTCTAAAATTAATAACTCATTTTAAAACTGGTATAAAAACATTTACTATACAAAAGTTATAATCAGTTTTTAATAATAATAAAATTAATAATAATAATAATAATAATAATAATAATAATAAAAATAATAGTAATAATAATAATAATAATAATAATAATAATAATAATAAAAGTAATAGTAACATAAGTAATAATAATAATAATACTTTTAATAAGGAAAAATGGAGCTTATTTTGTGTGTTACATGAGCGTTTTCTCATTTCTATGCAAAAGATCATGTGTGATCTGTGTTTTTAGGCAATCTAACCCATTTTATAGTTTTTAATATTTAACAAAAATTTGCTTTAAAATAAAATGTTTGAAAAACTGAAATTAAACTAAATTAATTGTGTCTAACACTTTAGTAGAGGAAAAAGGAGGAGACATAAAAGTCACTAAAGTCTTAGAGTTGTCTTTAGTCGTCATATTAATAACAATAACATTTATAATAACAATACTAGTAGTACTAAATTTGCTTATATGCAAGCGCTTACTTAAGGTAACAGTTTTTTTGTTTTTTGCTTATATCTCGAAAACAGTTACTCCTAACAATTTTTACTTTTTCACCAAAATTAAAGGTGATAAAATTTCCTACAAAATAGTTATTTGCATTTTTCATGTAGAACTAACCATAAGCGAGATATAAGTTTGAAAATAATTAATAATTAAAAAAAAGTGTTTTAACAGAAAATGTCTTGTGATTTAAAATACACTTAATTTATTGGGTCCAATACTTTATTAGAAGAAAAAAGAAGAAAATTAAAGCTTAGTTTTTCTAAGCAAAAATGATGCTTATTTTGTGTGTTATATGAGCGTTTTCTCATTTCTATGCAAGAGATCATCTGTGATCTGTGTTTTTAGGCAAGAAATTGAATAAAATTAATAACTCATTTTAAAACTGGTATAAAAACATTTACTATACAAAAGTTAATAATAATAATAATAATAATAATAATAGTAATAATAATAATAATAATAATAATAATAATAATAATAATAATAATAATAATAATAATAATAATAATAATGATAATAATACTTATATTAATGAATTTCTTTCTAAATTAAAGCTTAGTTTTTCTAAGCAAAAATGATGCTTATTTTGTGTGTTATATGAGCGTTTTCTCATTTCTATGCAAGAGATCATCTGTGATCTGTGTTTTTAGGCAAGAAATTGAATAAAATTAATAACTCATTTTAAAACTGGTATAAAAACATTTACTATACAAAAGTTACTAATAATAATAATAATAATAATAATAATAATAACAATAATAATAATAATAATAATAATAATAATAATATTGGTTTTTTGCTTATATCTCGAAAACAGTTACTCCTATCAAATTTTATCTTTCTTTCAAAATTAAAGCTGATAAAATTTCCAACAAAATAGTTATTTACATTTTTCTTGTAGGACCAAGAATAAACGAGTTATAGAGTTGGATATAAATAATATTTAACAAAAATTTGCTTTAAAATAAAATGCTTGAAAAACCGGAATTAAACTAAATTAATTGTGTCTAACACTTTAGTAGAGGAAAAAGGAGAAGACATAAAAGTCACTAAATGTTTCAGAGTCGTCTTTAGTCGTCATATTAATAACAATAACATTAATAATAATAATACTAATAGTACTAAATTTGCTTATATGCAAGCGGTTAATTAAAGTAACAGTTTCTTGCTTATATCTCAAAAACAGTTACTCCTATCAATTGTTATCTTTTTACTAAAATTAAAGCTGATAAAATTTCCTACAAAATATTTATTTGCATTTTTTATGTAGGACTAACCATAAGCGAGATATAAGTTTGAAAATAATTAATATTTAAAAAAAAAGTGCTTTAACAGAAAATGTCTTGTGATTTAAAATACACTTAATTTATTGAGTCCAATACTTTATTAGAAGAAAAAGGAGGTGACATAAAAGTCACTGAAGTCTTCAGAGTCGTTTTTAAATGCTGCCTTTTCGTCTTCGTCTCAAACATTGAAAACTGAATTACATTTTTTTTAAGTAACTGTAACAGTTTTCACTTTGGTTTTTTGCTTATATCTCAAAAACACCAAAATAGTTATTTACATTTTTCTTGTAGGACCAAGCATAAGCAAGTTATAGAGTTGGATATAAATAATATTAAACAAAAATTTGCTTTAAAATAAAATGTTTGAAAAACCGAAATTAAACTAAATTAATTGTGTCTAACACTTTAGTAGAGGAAAAAGGAGGAGACATAAAAGTCACTAAACTCTTCAGAATCGTCTTTAACTGAATTACATTTTTGTTCTGAAACGGTAACAGTTTTTACTTTGGTTTTTTGCTTATATCTCGAAAACAGTTACTCCTATCAATTTTTATCTTTCTTTCAAAATTAAAGCTGATAACATTTCCTACAAAATAGTTATTTGCATTTTTCTTGTAGGACCAACCATAAGCGAGTTATAAAGTTGGATATAAATAATATTTAACAAAAACTTGCTTAAAAATAAAATGTTTGAAATACTGAAATTAAACTAAATTAATTGTGTCTAACACTTTAGTAGAGAAAAAAGAAAAAGACATAAAAGTCACCAAAGTCTTCAGAATCGTTTTTAGTCGTCATATTAATAACAATAACATAATTAATAATAATACTAATAGTACTAAATCTGCTTATATGCAAGCGCTTTATTAAGGTAACAGTTTTTTGGTTTCTTGCTTATATCTCGAAAACAGAAAAAGGAGGAGACATAAAAGTCACTAAACTCTTCAGAATCGTCTTTAGTCGTCATATTAATAACAATAACATTAATAATAACAATACTATTAGTACTAAATTTGCTTATATGCAAGCGCTTAATTAAGGTAACAGTTTTTTTGTTGTTTGCTTATATCTCGAAAACAGTTACTCCTATCAGTTTTTACATTTTCACCAAAATTAAAGCTGATAAAATTTCCTTCAAAATCGTTATTTGCATTTTTCATGTAGAACTAACCATAAGCAAGATATAAGTTTGAAAATAATTAATAATTAAAAAAAATGTGCTTTAACAGAAAATGTCTTGTGATTTAAAATACACTTAATTTATTGGGTCCAATACTTAATTAGAAGAAAAAGGAGGTGACAGTAAATGCTACATTTTCGTCTTCGTCTCAAACATTAAATACTGAATTACATTTTTGTTTAGTAACTGTTACAGTTTTCACTTTGGTTTTTTGCTTATATCTCGAAAACAGTTACTCCTATCAATTTTTATCTTTCCTTCAAAATTAAAGCTGATAAAATTTTATACAAAATAGTTTTTTGCATTTTTTTGTAGGACCAACTATAAGCGAGTTATAGAGTTGGATATAAATAATCTTTAACAAAAATTTGATATAAAAATAAAAAAAGATAAAAATTGATAGGAGTAACTGTTTTCGAGATATAAGCAAGAAACCAAAAAACTGTTACCTTAATTAAGCGTTTGCATATAAGCTAATTTAGTACTAATAGTATTATTATTATTAATGTTATTGTTAATAATATGACGACTAAAGACGACTCTGAAACATTTAGTGACTTTTATGTCTTCTTCTTTTTCCTCTACTAAAGTGTTAGACACAATTAATTTAGTTTAATTTCAGTATTTCAAACATTTTATTTTAAAGCAAATTTTTGTTAAATATTATTTATATCCATCTGTATAACTCGCTTATGCTTGGTCCTACAAGAAAAATGCAAATAACTATTTTGTAGGAAATTTTATCAGCTTTAATTTTAGTAAAAAGATAAAAATTGATAGGAGTAACTGTTTTCGAGATATAAGCAAGAAACCAAAAAACTGTTACCTTAATAAAGCGCTTGCATATAAGCAAATTTAGTACTATTAGTATTATTATTATTAATGTTATTGTTATTAAAATGACGACTAAAAACGACTCTGAAGACTTTGCTGACTTTTATGTCTTCTCCTTTTTCCTATACTAAAGTGTTAGACTCAATTAATTTAGTGTAATTTCGGTTTTTCAAACATTTTATTTTAAAGCAAATTTTTGTTGACGATTATTTATATCCAACTCTATAACTCGCTTATGGTTGGTCTTACAAAAGAAATGCAAACAACTATTTTGTAGGAAATTTTATCAGCTTTAATTTTAGTAAAAAGATAAAAATTTATAGGAGTAACTGTTTTCGAGATATAAGCAAGAAACCAAAACACTGTTATCTTAATTAAGCGTTTGCATATAAGCAAATTTAGTACTATTAGTATTATTATCATTAATGTTATTGTTATTAATATGACGACTAAAGACGACTCTGAAACCTTTAGTGACTTTTATGTCTTTTTCTTTTTCCTCTACTAAAGTGTTAGACACAATTAAATTAGTTTAATTTCAGTTTTTCAAACATTTTATTTTAAAGCAAATTTTTGTTAAATATTATTTATATCCAACTCTATAACTCGCTTATGGTTGGTCCTACAAGAAAAATGCAAATAACGATTTTGTAGGAAATTTTATCAGCTTTAATTTTGAAATAAAGATAAAAATTGATAGGAGTAACAGTTTTCGAGATATAAGCAAAAAACCAATAAGAAAACTGTAACTGTTACTGAACAAAAATGTAATTCAGTTTTCAATGTTTGAGACGAAGACGAAAATGCAGCATTTAAAATCGACTCTGAAGACTTCAGTGACTTTTATGTCACCTCCTTTTTCTTCTAATAAACTATTGGACCCAATAAATTAAGTGTATTTTAAATCCCAAGACATTTTCTGTTAAAACACTTTTTTTTTAAATATTAATTATTTTCAAACTTATATCTCGCTTATGGTTAGTCTTACATGAAAAATGCAAATAAGTATTTTGTAGGAAATTTTATCAGCTTTAATTTTAGTGAAAAGATAAAAATTGATAGGAGTAACTGTTTTCGAGATATAAGCAAGAAACCAAAAAACTGTTACCTTAATTAAGGGCTTACATATAAGCAAATTTAGTACTATAAACCACTCTGAAGACTTTGGTGACTTTTATGTCACCTCCTTTTTCTTCTAATAAAGTATTGAACCCATTAAATTAAGTGTATTTTAAATCACAAGACATTTTCTGTTAAAGCACTTTTTCTTTAAATATTAATTATTTTCAAACTTATATCTCGCTTATGGTTAGTTTTACATAAAAAATGCAAATAACTATTTTGTAGGAAATTTTATCAGCTTTAATTTTTGTAAAAAGATAAAAATTGATAGGAGTAACTGTTTTCGAGATATAACCAAGAAACTGTTGCCTTAATTAAGCGCTTGCATATAAGCAAATTTAGTAATATTAGTATTATTATTATTAATGTTATTGTTATTAATATGACGACTAAAAACGACTCTCAAGATTTTGGTGACTTTGATGTCTTCTCCTTTTTCCTCTACTAATGTGTTAGTCTTAATTAATTTAGTTTAATTTCGGATTATCAAACATTTTATTTTAAAGCAAATTTTTGTTAAAGATTATTTATATCCAACTCTATAACTCGCTTATGGTTGGTCTTACAAAAAAAATGCAATTAACTATTTTGTAGGAAATTGTATCAGCTTTAATTTTGAAAAAAAGGTAAAAATTGATAGGAGTAACTGGTTTCGAGATATAAGCAAAAAACCAATAAGAAAACTGTAAGTGTTACTGAACAAAAATGTAATTCAGTTTTCAATATTTGAGACTAAGACGAAAATGCAGCATTTAAAAACAACTCTGAAAACTTCAGTGACTTTTATGTCACCTTTTTTTTCTTCTAATAAAGTATTGGACCCATTAAATTAAGTGTATTTTAAATCACAAGACATTTTCTGTTAAAGCAATTTTTTTTTAAATATTAATTATTTACAAACTTATATCTCGCTTATGGTTAGTCCTACATAAAAAATGCAAATAACTATTTTGTAGGAAATTTTATCAGCTTTAATTTTAGTGAAAAGATAAAAATTGATAGGAGTAACTGTTTTCGAGATATAAGCAAGAAACCAAAAAACTGTTACCTTAATTAAGGGCTTACATATAAGCAAATTTAGTACTAAAAACAACTCTGAAAACTTTGGTGACTTTTATGTCACCTCCTTTTTCTTCTAATAAAGTATTGGACCCATTAAATTAAGTGTATTTTAAATCACAAGACATTTTCTGTTAAAGCACTTTTTCTTTAAATATTAATTATTTTCAAACTTATATCTCGCTTATGGTTAGTTCTACATAAAAAATGCAAATAACTATTTTGTAGGAAATTTTATAAGCTTTAATTTTAGTAAAAAGATAAAAATTGATAGGAGTAACTGTTTTCGAGATATAAGCAAGAAACTGTTACCTTAATTAAGCGCTTGCATATAAGCAAATTTAGTACTATTAGTATTATTATTATTAATGTTATTGTTATTAATATGACGACTAAAGACGACTCTAAAACCTTTAGTGACTTTTATGTCTTTTTCTTTTTCCTCTACTAAAGTGTTAGACACAATTAATTTAGTTTAATTTCGGTATTTCAAACATTTTATTTTAAAGCAAATTTTTGTTAAATATTATTTATATCCATCTCTATAACTCGCTTATGCATGGTCCTACAAAAAAAATGCAAATAACTATTTTGTAGGAAATTTTATCAGCTTTAATTTTAGTAAA
Source organism: Tribolium castaneum (assembly GCF_031307605.1). Lineage (NCBI taxonomy): Eukaryota > Metazoa > Arthropoda > Insecta > Coleoptera > Tenebrionidae > Tribolium > Tribolium castaneum. The sequence continues at coordinate 3,004,074 of NW_026986636.1, read as the reverse complement.
AAGATAAAAATTGATAGGAGTAACTGTTTTCGAGATATAAGCAAAAAACCAAAAAAATGTTACCTTAATAAAGCGCTTGCATATAAGCAAATTTAGTACTATTAGTATTATTATTAATAATGTTATTGTTATTAAAATGACGACTAAAAAAACTCTAAAGACTTTGGTGACTTTTATGTCTTCTCCTTTTTCCTATACTAAAGTGTTAGACTCAATTAATTTAGTTTAATTTCGGTTTTTCAAACATTTTATTTTAAAGCAAATTTTTGTTGAAGATTATTTATATCCAACTCTATAACTCGCTTATGGTTGGTCTTACAAAAAAAATGCAAATAACTATTTTGTAGGAAATTTTATCAGCTTTAATTTTAGTAAAAAGATAAAAATTGATAGGAGTAACTGTTTTCGAGATATAAGCAAGAAACCAAAACACTGTTACCTTAATTAAGCGTTTGCATATAAGCAAATTTAGTACTATTAGTATTAATATTATTAATGTTATTGTTATTAATATGACGACTAAAAACGACTCTGAAACCTTTAGTGACTTTTATGTCTTTTTCTTTTTCCTCTACTAAAGTGTTAGACACAATTAATTTAGTTTAATTTCAGTATTTCAAACATTTTATTTTAAAGCAAATTTTTGTTAAATATTATTTATATCCATCTCTATAACTCGCTTATGGTTGGTCCTACAAGAAAAATGCAAATAACTATTTTGTAGGAAATTTTATCAGCTTTAATTTTAGTAAAAAGATAAAAATTGATAGGAGTAACTGTTTTCGAGAAATAAGCAAGAAAAAAAGTCACTAAAGGTTTCAAAGTTGTCTTTAATCGTCATATTAATAACAATAACATTAATAATAATAATACTAATAGTACTAAATTTGCTTATATGCAAACGCTTAATTAAGGTAACAGTGGTTTGGTTTCTTGCTCATATCTCGAAAACAGTTACTCCTATCAATTTTTATCTTTTTACTAAAATTCAAGCTGATAAAATTTCCTACAAAATAGTTATTTGCATTTTTTATGTAGGACTAACCATAAGCGAGATATAAGATTGAAAATAATTAATATTTAAAAAAGAAGTGCTTTAACAGAAAATGTCTTGTGATTTAAAATACACTTAATTTATTAGGTCCAATACTTTATTAGAAAAAAAAGGGAGTGACATATAAGTCACTGAAGTCTTCAGAGTCGATTTTAAATGCTGCATTTTCGTCTTCGTCTCAAACATTGAATACTGAATTACATTTTTGTTCTGAAACGGTAACAGTTTTTACTTTGGTTTTTTGCTTATATCTCGAAAACAGTTACTCCTATCAATTTTTATCTTTCTTTCAAAATTAAAGCTGATAACATTTCCTACAAAATAGTTATTTGCATTTTTCTTGTAGGACCAACCATAAGCGAGTTATAAAGTTGGATATAAATAATATTTAACAAAAACTTGCTTAAAAATAAAATGTTTGAAATACTGAAATTAAACTAAATTAATTGTGTCTAACACTTTAGTAGAGAAAAAAGAAGAAGACATAAAAGTCACCAAAGTCTTCAAAATCGTTTTTAGTCGTCATATTAATAACAATAACATTAATAATAATAATACTAATAGTACTAAATCTGCTTATATGCAAGCGCTTTATTAAGGTATCAGTTTTTTGGTTTCTTGCTTATATCTCGAAAACAGTTACTCCTATAAATTTTTGTCTTTCTTGTCTTCTTCTTTTTCCTCTACTAAAGTGTTAGACACAATTAAATTAGTTTAATTTCAGTTTTTCAAACATTTTATTTTAAAGCAAATTTTTGTTAAATATTATTTATATCCAACTCTATAACTCGCTTATGGTTGGTCCTACAAGAAAAATGCAAATAACTATTTTGTAGGAAATTTTATCAGCTTTAATTTTGAAAAAGAGATAAAAATTGATAGGAGTAACTGTTTTCGAGATATAAGCAAAAAACCAGTAAGAAAACTGTGACTGTTACTGAACAAAAATGTAATTCGGTTTTCAATGTTTGAGACGAAGACGAAACTGCAGCATTTAAAAACGACTCTGAAGACTTCAGTGACTTTTATGTCACTTCCTTTTTCTTCTAATAAAGTATTGGACCCAATAAATTAAGTGTATTTTAAATCACAAGACATTTTCTGTTAAAGCACTTTTTTTTTAAATATTAATTATTTTCAATCATATATCTCGCTTATGGTTAGTCCTACATGAAAAATGCAAATAACTATTTTGTAGGAAATTTTATCAGCTTGAATTTTAGTAAAAAGATAAAAATTGATAGGAGTAACTGTTTTCGAGATATAAGCAAGAAACCAAAACACTGTTACCTTAATTAAGCGTTTACATATAAGCAAATTTAGTACTATTAGTATTATTATTATTATTAATGTTATTGTTATTAATATGACAACTAAAGACAACTCTGAAACCTTTAGTGACTTTTATGTCTTTTCCTTTTTTCTCTACTAAAATGTTAGACACAGTTAAATTAGTTTAATTTCAGTTTTTCAAACATTTTATTTTAAAGCAAATTTTTGTTAAATATTATTTATATCCAACACTATACTCGCTTATGGTTGGTCCTACAAGAAAAATGCAAATAACTATTTTGTAGAATATTTTATCAGCTTTAATTTTGAAAGAAAGACAAAAATTCATAGAAGTAACTGTTTTCGAGATATAAGCAAGAAACCAAAAAACTGTTACCTTAATAAAGCGCTTGCATATAAGCAGATTTAGTACTATTAGTATTATTATTATTAATGTTATTGTTATTAATATGACGACTAAAAACGAATTTGAAGACTTTGGTGACTTTTATGTCTTTTTCTTTTTTCTCTACTAAAGTGTTAGACACAATTAATTTAGTTTAATTTCAGTATTTCAAACATTTTATTTTTAAGCAAGTTTTTGTTAAATATTATTTATATCCAACTTTATAACTCGCTTATGATTGGTCCTACAAGAAAAATGCAAATAACTATTTTGTAGGAAATGTTATCAGCTTTAATTTTGAAAGAAAGATAAAAATTGATAGGAGTAACTGTTTTCGAGATATAAGCAAAAAACCAAAGTAAAAACTGTTACCGTTTCAGAACAAAAATGTAATTCAGTTTTCAATGTTTGAGACGAAGACGAAAATGCAGCATTTAAAATCGACTCTGAAGACTTCAGTGACTTATATGTCACCCCCTTTTTTTTTAAAAAAGTATTGGACCTAATAAATTAAGTGTATTTTAAATCACAAGACATTTTCTGTTAAAGCACTTCTTTTTTAAATATTAATTATTTTCAATCTTATATCTCGCTTATGGTTAGTCCTACATAAAAAATGCAAATAACTATTTTGTAGGAAATTTTATCAGCTTGAATTTTAGTAAAAAGATAAGAATTGATAGGAGTAACTGTTTTCGAGATATGAGCAAGAAACCAAAACACTGTTATCTTAATTAAGCGTTTGCATATAAGCAAATTTAGTACTATTAGTATTATTATTATTAATGTTATTGTTATTAATATGACGATTAAAGACAACTTTGAAACCTTTAGTGACTTTTATGTCTTCTTCTTTTTCCTCTACTAAAGTGTTAGACACAATTAAATTAGTTTAATTTCAGTTTTTCAAACATTTTATTTTAAAGCAAATTTTTGTTAAATATTATTTATATCCAACTCTATAACTCGCTTATGGTTGGTCCTACAAGAAAAATGCAAATAAATATTTTGTAGGAAATTTTATCAGCTTTAATTTTGAAAAAAAGATAAAAATTGATAGGAGTAACTGTTTTCGAGATATAAGCAAAAAACCAATATGAAAACTGTGACTGTTACTGAACAAAAATGTAATTCGGTTTTCAATGTTTGAGACGAAGACGAAACTGCAGCATTTAAAAACGACTCTGAAGACTTCAGTGACTTTTATGTCACTTCCTTTTTCTTCTAATAAAGTATTGGACCCAATAAATTAAGTGTATTTTAAATCACAAGACATTTTCTGTTAAAGCACTTTTTTTTTAAATATTAATTATTTTCAATCATATATCTCGCTTATGGTTAGTCCTACATGAAAAATGCAAATAACTATTTTGTAGGAAATTTTATCAGCTTGAATTTTAGTAAAAAGTTAAAAATTGATAGGAGTAACTGTTTTCGAGATATAAGCAAGAAACCAAAACACTGTTACCTTAATTAAGCGTTTGCATATAAGCAAATTTAGTACTATTAGTATTATTATTATTAATGTTATTGTTATTAATATGACAACAAAAGACAACTCTGAAACCTTTAGTGACTTTTATGTCTTTTCCTTTTTTCTCTACTAAAGTGTTAGACACAGTTAAATTAGTTTAATTTCCGTTTTTCAAACATTTTATTTTTAAGCAAATTTTTGTTAAATATTATTTATATCCAACTCTATAACTCGCTTATGGTTGGTCCTACAAGAAAAATGCAAATAACTATTTTGTAGAATATTTTATCAGCTTTAATTTTGAAAGAAAGACAAAAATTCATAGGAGTAACTGTTTCCGAGATATAAGCAAGAAACCAAAAAACTGTTACCTTAATAAAGCGCTTGCATATAAGCAGATTTAGTACTATTAGTATTATTATTATTAATGTTATTGTTATTAATATGACGACTAAAAACGATTCTGAAGACTTTGGTGACTTTTATGTCTTTTTCTTTTTTCTCTACTAAAGTGTTAGACACAATTAATTTAGTTTAATTTCAGTATTTCAAACATTTTATTTTTAAGCAAGTTTTTGTTAAATATTATTTATATCCAACTTTATAACTCGCTTATGGTTGGTCTTACAAGAAAAATGCAAATAACTATTTTGTAGGAAATGTTATCAGCTTTAATTTTGAAAGAAAGATAAAAATTGATAGGAGTAACTGTTTTCGAGATATAAGCAAAAAACCAAAGTAAAAACTGTTACCGTTTCAGAACAAAATTTAGTACTATTAGTATTATTATTATTAATGTTATTGTTATTAATATGACAACTAAAGACAACTCTGAAACCTTTAGTGACTTTTATGTCTTTTTCTTTTTCCTCTACTAAAGTGTTAGACTCAATTAATTTAGTTTAATTTCGGTTTTTCAAACATTTTATTTTAAAGCAAATTTTTGTTAAATATTATTTATATCCAACTCTATAACTCGCTTATGGTTGGTCCTACAAGAAAAATGCAAATAACTATTTTGTAGGAAATTTTATCAGCTTGAATTGTAGTAAAAAGTTAAAAATTGATAGGAGTAACTGTTTTCGAGATATAAGCAAGAAACCAAAACACTGTTACCTTAATTAAGCGTTTGCATATAAGCAAATATAGTACTATTAGTATTATTATTATTAATGTTATTGTTATTAATATGACAACAAAAGACAACTCTGAAACCTTTAGTGACTTTTATGTCTTTTCCTTTTTTCTCTACTAAAGTGTTAGACACAGTTAAATTAGTTTAATTTCCGTTTTTCAAACATTTTATTTTTAAGCAAATTTTTGTTAAATATTATTTATATCCAACTCTATAACTCGCTTATGGTTGGTCCTACAAGAAAAATGCAAATAACTATTTTGTAGAATATTTTATCAGCTTTAATTTTGAAAGAAAGACAAAAATTCATAGGAGTAACTGTTTCCGAGATATAAGCAAGAAACCAAAAAACTGTTACCTTAATAAAGCGCTTGCATATAAGCAGATTTAGTACTATTAGTATTATTATTATTAATGTTATTGTTATTAATATGACGACTAAAAACGATTCTGAAGACTTTGGTGACTTTTATGTCTTTTTTTTTTCTCTACTAAAGTGTTAGACACAATTAATTTAGTTTAATTTCAGTATTTCAAACATTTTATTTTTAAGCAAGTTTTTGTTAAATATTATTTATATCCAACTTTATAACTCGCTTATGGTTGGTCTTACAAGAAAAATGCAAATAACTATTTTGTAGGAAATGTTATCAGCTTTAATTTTGAAAGAAAGATAAAAATTGATAGGAGTAACTGTTTTCGAGATATAAGCAAAAAACCAAAGTAAAAACTGTTACCGTTTCAGAACAAAATTTAGTACTATTAGTATTATTATTATTAATGTTATTGTTATTAATATGACAACTAAAGACAACTCTGAAACCTTTAGTGACTTTTATGTCTTTTTCTTTTTCCTCTACTAAAGTGTTAGACTCAATTAATTTAGTTTAATTTCGGTTTTTCAAACATTTTATTTTAAAGCAAATTTTTGTTAAATATTATTTATATCCAACTCTATAACTCGCTTATGGTTGGTCCTACAAGAAAAATGCAAATAACTATTTTGTAGGAAATTTTATCAGCTTTAATTTTGACAGAAAGATAAAAATTGATAGGAGTAACTGTTTTCGAGATATAAGCAAAAAACCAATAAGAAAACTGTGACTGTTACTGAACAAAAATGTAATTCAGTTTTCAATGTTTGAGACGAAGACGAAACTGCAGCATTTAAAAACGACTCTGAAGACTTCAGTGACTTTTATGTCACTTCCTTTTTCTTCTAATAAAGTATTGGACCCAATAAATTAAGTGTATTTTAAATCACAAGACATTTTCAGTTAAAGCACTTTTTTTTTAAATATTAATTATTTTCAATCATATATCTCGCTTATGGTTAGTCCAACATGAAAAATGAAAATAACTATTTTGTAGGAAATTTTATCAGCTTGAATTTTAGTAAAAAGATAAAAATTGATAGGAGTAACTGTTTTTGAGATATAAGCAAGAAACCAAAACACTGTTACCTTAATTAAGCGTTTGCATATAAGCAAATTTAGTACTATTAGTATTATTATTATTAATGTTATTGTTATTAATATGACAACTAAAAACAACTCTGAAACCTTTAGTGACTTTTATGTCTTTTTCTTTTTCCTCTACTAAAGTGTTAGACTCAATTAATTTAGTTTAATTTCGGTTTTTCAAACATTTTATTTTAAAGCAAATTTTTGTTAAATATTATTTATATCCAACTCTATAACTCGCTTATGGTTGGTCCTACAAAAAAATGCAAATAACTATTTTGTAGGAAATTTTATCAGCTTTAATTTTGAAAAAAAGATAAAAATTGATAGGAGTAACTGTTTTCGAGATATAAGCAAGAAACCAAAAAAATGTTACGTTAATTAAGCGTTTGCATATAAGCAAATTTAGTATTATTAGTATTATTAGTATTATTATTATTAATGTTATTGTTATTAATATGACGACTAAAGACGACTCTGAAACATTTAGTGACTTTTATGTCTTCTCCTTTTTCCTCTACTAAAGTGTTAGACACAATTAATTTAGTTTAATTCCGGTTTTTCAAGCATTTTATTTTAAAGCAAATTTTTGTTAAATATTATTTATATCCAACTCTATAACTCGTTTATGCTTGGTCCTACAAGAAAAATGTAAATAACTATTTTGTTGGAAATTTTATCAGCTTTAATTTTGAAAGAAAGATAAAATTTGATAGGAGTAACTGTTTTCGAGATATAAGCAAAAAACCAATAAGAAAACTGTAACTGTTACTGAATAAAAATGCAATTCAGTCTTCAATGTTTGAGACGAAGTCAAAAATGCAGCATTTAAAAACGACTCTGAAGACTTCAGTGACTTTAATGTCACCTCCTTTTTCTTCTAATAAAGTATTGGACCCAACAAATTAAGTGTATTTTAAATCACAAGACATTTTCTGTTAAAACACTTTTTTTTAATTAATAATTATTTTCAAACTTATATCTTTATCACCTTTAATTTTGGTGAAAAAGTAAAATATGATACGAGTAACTGTTTTCGAGATATAGGCAAAAAACAAAAAAACTGTTACCTTAATTAAGCGCTTGCATATAAGCAAATTTAGTACTACTAGTATTGTTATTATAAATGTTATTGTTATTAATATGACGACTAAAGACAACTTTAAGACTTTAGTGACTTTTATGTCTCCTCCTTTTTCCTCTACTAAAGTGTTAGACACAATTAATTTAGTTTAATTTCGGTTTTTCAAACATTTTATTTTAAAGCAAATTTTTGTTAAATATTAAAAACTATAAATTGGCTTAGATTGCCTAAAAACACAGATCACACATGATCTTTTGCATAAAAATGAGAAAACGCTCATGTAACACACAAAATAAGCTCCATTTTTCCTTTTTAAAAGTATTATTATTATTATTACTTTTGTTACTATTACTATTATTATTATTATTATTATTATTATTGTTATTATTATTATTATTATTATTATTATTATTATTATTAAAAACTTATATTAAACAGACAGAAAACGTCGTATTCTGACACAACTTAAAACACAGATCACACATGATCTTTTGCATAGAAATGAGAAAACGCTCATATAACACAAAATAAGCTTCATTTTGGCTTAGAAAACTAAGCTTACTTTTACTACTACTATTATTTTTATTTTTATTATTATTATTATTATTACTATTATTATTATTATTATTATTATTATTATTATTATTATTATTATTATTATTATTATTATTATTATTATTATTATTATTATTATTATAATTATTAATATTATTATTATTAAAGACCGATTATAACTTTTGTATAGTAAATGTTTTTATACCAGTTTTAAAATGAGTTATTAATTTTAGACAATTTCTTGCCTAAAAACACAGATCACAGATGATCTCTTGCATAGAAATGAGAAAACGCTCAGATAACACAAAATAAGCATCATTTTTGCTTAGAAAAACTAAGCTTTAATTTAGAAAGAAATTTATTATTATAAGTATTATTATCATTATTATTATTATTATTATTATTATTATTATTGTTTCTTTTATTACTATTATTATTATTATTATTATTATTATTATTATTATTATTATTATTATTATTATTATTAACTTTTGTATAGTAAATGTTTTTATACCAGTTTTAAAATGAGTTATTAATTTTATTCAATTTCTTGCCTAAAAACACAGATCACAGATGATCTCTTGCATAGAAATGAGAAAACGCTCATATAACACACAAAATAAGCATCATTTTTGCTTAGAAAAACTAAGCTTTAATTTAGAAAGAAATTCATTATTATAAGCATTATTATTATTATATTTATAAGCAGTTTAACTGTTTTCGAGATATGAGCAAGAAACCAAAACACTGTTACCTTAATTAAGCGTTTGCATATAAGCAAATTTAGTACAATTAGTATTATTATTATTAATGTTATTGTTATTAATATGACGATTAAAGACAACTTTGAAACCTTTAGTGACTTTTATGTCTTCTTCTTTTTCCTCTACTAAAGTGTTAGACACAATTAAATTAGTTTAATTTCAGTTTTTCAAACATTTTATTTTAAAGCAAATTTTTGTTAAATATTATTTATATCCAACTCTATAACTCGCTTATGGTTGGTCCTACAAGAAAAATGCAAATAACTATTTTGTAGGAAATTTTATCAGCTTTAATTTTGACAGAAAGATAAAAATTGATAGGAGTAACTGTTTTCGAGATATAAGCAAAAAACCAATAAGAAAACTGTGACTGTTACTGAACAAAAATGTAATTCAGTTTTCAATGTTTGAGACGAAGACGAAACTGCAGCATTTAAAAACGACTCTGAAGACTTCAGTGACTTTTATGTCACTTTCTTTTTCTTCTAATAAAGTATTGGACCCAATAAATTAAGTGTATTTTAAATCACAAGACATTTTCTGTTAAAGCACTTTTTTTTTAAATATTAATTATTTTCAATCATATATCTCGCTTATGGTTAGTCCTACCTGAAAAATGCAAATAGCTATTTTGTAGGAAATTTTATCAGCTTGAATTTTAGTAAAAAGATAAAAATTGATAGGAGTAACTGTTTTCGAGATATAAGCAAGAAACCAAAACACTGTTACCTTAATTAAGCGTTTGCATATAAGCAAATTTAGTACTATTAGTATTATTATTATTAATGTTATTGTTATTAATATGACAACTAAAGACAACTCTGAAACCTTTAGTGACTTTTATGTCTTTTCCTTTTTCCTCTACTAAAGTGTTAGACACAATTAAATTAGTTTAATTTCAGTTTTTCAAACATTTTATTTTAAAGCAAATTTTTGTTAAATATTATTTATATCCAACTCTATAACTCGTTTATGGTTGGTCCTACAAGAAAAATGCAAATAACTATTTTGTAGGAAATTTTATCAGCTTTAATTTTGAAAAAAAGACAAAAATTCATAGGAGTAACTGTTTTTGAGATATAAGCAAGAAACCAAAAAACTGTTACCTTAATAAAGCGCTTGCATATAAGCAGATTTAGTACTATTAGTATTATTATTATTAATGTTATTGTTATTAATATGACGACTAAAAACGATTCTGAAGACTTTGGTGACTTTTATGTCTTTTTCTTTTTTCTCTACTAAAGTGTTAGACACAATTAATTTAGTTTAATTTCAGTATTTCAAACATTTTATTTTTAAGCAAGTTTTTGTTAAATATTATTTATATCCAACTTTATAACTCGCTTATGGTTGGTCCTACAAGAAAAATGCAAATAACTATTTTGTAGGAAATGTTATCAGCTTTAATTTTGAAAGAAAGATAAAAATTGATAGGAGTAACTGTTTTCGAGATATAAGCAAAAAACCAATAAGAAAACTGTGACTGTTACTGAACAAAAATGTAATTCAGTTTTCAATGTTTGAGACGAAGACGAAACTGCAGCATTTAAAAACGACTCTGAAGACTTCAGTGACTTTTATGTCACTTTCTTTTTCTTCTAATAAAGTATTGGACCCAATAAATTAAGTGTATTTTAAATCACAAGACATTTTCTGTTAAAGCACTTTTTTTTTAAATATTAATTATTTTCAATCATATATCTCGCTTATGGTTAGTCCTACCTGAAAAATGCAAATAGCTATTTTGTAGGAAATTTTATCAGCTTGAATTTTAGTAAAAAGATAAAAATTGATAGGAGTAACTGTTTTCGAGATATAAGCAAGAAACCAAAACACTGTTACCTTAATTAAGCGTTTGCATATAAGCAAATTTAGTACTATTAGTATTATTATTATTAATGTTATTGTTATTAATATGACAACTAAAGACAACTCTGAAACCTTTAGTGACTTTTATGTCTTTTCCTTTTTCCTCTACTAAAGTGTTAGACACAATTAAATTAGTTTAATTTCAGTTTTTCAAACATTTTATTTTAAAGCAAATTTTTGATAAATATTATTTATATCCAACTCTATAACTCGTTTATGGTTGGTCCTACAAGAAAAATGCAAATAACTATTTTGTAGGAAATTTTATCAGCTTTAATTTTGAAAAAAAGACAAAAATTCATAGGAGTAACTGTTTTTGAGATATAAGCAAGAAACCAAAAAACTGTTACCTTAATAAAGCGCTTGCATATAAGCAGATTTAGTACTATTAGTATTATTATTATTAATGTTATTGTTATTAATATGACGACTAAAAACGATTCTGAAGACTTTGGTGACTTTTATGTCTTTTTCTTTTTTCTCTACTAAAGTGTTAGACACAATTAATTTAGTTTAATTTCAGTATTTCAAACATTTTATTTTTAAGCAAGTTTTTGTTAAATATTATTTATATCCAACTTTATAACTCGCTTATGGTTGGTCCTACAAGAAAAATGCAAATAACTATTTTGTAGGAAATGTTATCAGCTTTAATTTTGAAAGAAAGATAAAAATTGATAGGAGTAACTGTTTTCGAGATATAAGCAAGAAACCAAAAAACTGTTACCTTAATAAAGCGCTTGCATATAAGCAGATTTAGTACTATTAATATTATTATTATTAATGTTATTGTTATTAATATGACGACTAAAAACGATTCTGAAGACTTTGGTGACCTTTATGTCTTTTTCTTTTTTCTCTACTAAAGTGTTAGACACAATTAAATTAGTTTAATTTCAGTTTTTCAAACATTTTATTTTAAAGCAAATTTTTGTTAAATATTATTTATATCCATCTCTATAACTCGCTTATGGTAGGTCCTACAAGAAAAATGCAAATAACTATTTTGTAGGAAATGTTATCAGCTTTAATTTTGAAAAAAAGACAAAAATTCATAGGAGTAACTGTTTTCGAGATATAAGCAAGAAACCAAAAAACTGTTACCTTAATAAAGCGCTTGCATATAAGCAGATTTAGTACTATTAGTATTATTATTATTAATGTTATTGTTATTAATATGACGATTAAAGACAACTTTGAAACCTTTAGTGACTTTTATGTCTTCTTCTTTTTCCTCTACTAAAGTGTTAGACACAATTAAATTAGTTTAATTTCAGTTTTTCAAACATTTTATTTTAAAGCAAATTTTTGTTAAATATTATTTATATCCAACTCTATAACTCGCTTATGGTTGGTCCTACAAGAAAAATGCAAATAACCATTTTGTAGGAAATTTTATCAGCTTTAATTTTGACAGAAAGATAAAAATTGATAGGAGTAACTGTTTTCGAGATATAAGCAAAAAACCAATAAGAAAACTGTGACTGTTACTGAACAAAAATGTAATTCAGTTTTCAATGTTTGAGACGAAGACGAAACTGCAGCATTTAAGAACGACTCTGAAGACTTCAGTGACTTTTATGTCACTTCCTTTTTCTTCTAATAAAGTATTGGACCCAATAAATTAAGTGTATTTTAAATCACAAGACATTTTCTGTTAAAGCACTTTTTTTTTAAATATTAATTATTTTCAATCATATATCTCGCTTATGGTTAGTCCTACATAAAAAATGCAAATAACTATTTTGTAGGAAATTTTATCAGCTTGAATTTTAGTGAAAAGATAAAAATTGATAGGAGTAACTGTTTTCGAGATATGAGCAAGAAACCAAAACACTGTTACCTTAATTAAGCGTTTGCATATAAACAAATTTAGTACTATTAGTATTATTATTATTAATGTTATTGTTATTAATATGACGATTAAAGACAACTTTGAAACCTTTAGTGACTTTTATGTCTTCTTCTTTTTCCTCTACTAAAGTGTTAGACACAATTAAATTAGTTTAATTTCAGTTTTTCAAACATTTTATTTTAAAGCAAATTTTTGTTAAATATTATTTATATCCAACTCTATAACTCGCTTATGGTTGGTCCTACAAGAAAAATGCAAATAACTATTTTGTAGGAAATGTTATCAGCTTTAATTTTGAAAAAAAGACAAAAATTCATAGGAGTAACTGTTTTCGAGATATAAGCAAGAAACCAAAAAACTGTTACCTTAATAAAGCGCTTGCATATAAGCAGATTTAGTACTATTAGTATTATTATTATTAATGTTATTGTTATTAATATGACGATTAAAGACAACTTTGAAACCTTTAGTGACTTTTATGTCTTCTTCTTTTTCCTCTACTAAAGTGTTAGACACAATTAAATTAGTTTAATTTCAGTTTTTCAAACATTTTATTTTAAAGCAAATTTTTGTTAAATATTATTTATATCCAACTCTATAACTCGCTTATGGTTGGTCCTACAAGAAAAATGCAAATAACCATTTTGTAGGAAATTTTATCAGCTTTAATTTTGACAGAAAGATAAAAATTGATAGGAGTAACTGTTTTCGAGATATAAGCAAAAAACCAATAAGAAAACTGTGACTGTTACTGAACAAAAATGTAATTCAGTTTTCAATGTTTGAGACGAAGACGAAACTGCAGCATTTAAGAACGACTCTGAAGACTTCAGTGACTTTTATGTCACTTCCTTTTTCTTCTAATAAAGTATTGGACCCAATAAATTAAGTGTATTTTAAATCACAAGACATTTTCTGTTAAAGCACTTTTTTTTTAAATATTAATTATTTTCAATCATATATCTCGCTTATGGTTAGTCCTACATAAAAAATGCAAATAACTATTTTGTAGGAAATTTTATCAGCTTGAATTTTAGTGAAAAGATAAAAATTGATAGGAGTAACTGTTTTCGAGATATGAGCAAGAAACCAAAACACTGTTACCTTAATTAAGCGTTTGCATATAAACAAATTTAGTACTATTAGTATTATTATTATTAATGTTATTGTTATTAATATGACGATTAAAGACAACTTTGAAACCTTTAGTGACTTTTATGTCTTCTTCTTTTTCCTCTACTAAAGTGTTAGACACAATTAAATTAGTTTAATTTCAGTTTTTCAAACATTTTATTTTAAAGCAAATTTTTGTTAAATATTATTTATATCCAACTCTATAACTCGCTTATGGTTGGTCCTACAAGAAAAATGCAAATAACTATTTTGTAGGAAATTTTATCAGCTTTAATTTTGACAGAAAGATAAAAATTGATAGGAGTAACTGTTTTCGAGATATAAGCAAAAAACCAATAAGAAAACTGTGACTGTTACTGAACAAAAATGTAATTCAGTTTTCAATGTTTGAGACGAAGACGAAACTGCAGCATTTAAAAACGACTCTGAAGACTTCAGTGACTTTTATGTCACTTCCTTTTTCTTCTAATAAAGTATTGGACCCAATAAATTAAGTGTATTTTAAATCACAAGACATTTTCTGTTAAAGCACTTTTTTTTTAAATATTAATTATTTTCAATCATATATCTCGCTTATGGTTAGTCCTACATGAAAAATGTAAATAACTATTTTGTAGGAAATTTTATCAGCTTGAATTTTAGTAAAAAGATAAAAATTGATAGGAGTAACTGTTTTCGAGATATAAGCAAGAAACCAAAACACTGTTACCTTAATTAAGCGTTTGCATATAAGCAAATTTAGTACTATTAGTATTATTATTATTAATGTTATTGTTATTAATATGACAACTAAAGACAACTCTGAAACCTTTAGTGACTTTTATGTCTTTTCCTTTTTCCTCTACTAAAGTGTTAGACACAATTAAATTAGTTTAATTTCAGTTTTTCAAACATTTTATTTTAAAGCAAATTTTTGTTAAATATTATTTATATCCAACTCTATAACTCGTTTATGGTTGGTCCTACAAAAAAAATGCAAATAACTATTTTGTAGGAAATTTTATCAGCTTTAATTTTGAAAAAAAGACAAAAATTCATAGGAGTAACTGTTTTCGAGATATAAGCAAGAAACCAAAAAACTGTTACCTTAATAAAGCGCTTGCATATAAGCAGATTTAGTACTATTAATATTATTATTATTAATGTTATTGTTATTAATATGACGACTAAAAACGATTCTGAAGACTTTGGTGACCTTTATGTCTTTTTCTTTTTTCTCTACTAAAGTGTTAGACACAATTAATTTAGTTTAATTTTAGTATTTCAAACATTTTATTTTTAAGCAAGTTTTTGTTAAATATTATTTATATCCAACTTTATAACTCGCTTATGGTTGGTCCTACAAGAAAAATGCAAATAACTATTTTGTAGGAAATGTTATCAGCTTTAATTTTGAAAAAAAGATAAAAATTGATAGGAGTAACTGTTTTCGAGATATAAGCAAAAAACCAAAGTAAAAACTGTTACCGTTTCAGAACAAAAATGTAATTCAGTTTTCAATGTTTGAGACGAAGACGAAAATGCAGCATTTAAAATCGACTCTGAAGACTTCAGTGACTTATATGTCACCCCCTTTTTTTTTTAATAAAGTATTGGACCTAATAAATTAAGTGTATTTTAAATCACAAGACATTTTCTGTTAAAGCACTTCTTTTTTAAATATTAATTATTTTCAATCTTATATCTCGCTTATGGTTAGTCCTACATAAAAAATGCAAATAATTGTTTTGTAGGAAATTTTATCAGCTTGAATTTTAGTAAAAAGATAAAAATTGATAGGAGTAACTGTTTTCGAGATATGAGCAAGAAACCAAAACACTGTTACCTTAATTAAGCGTTTGCATATAAGCAAATTTAGTACTATTAGTATTATTATTATTAATGTTATTGTTATTAATATGACGATTAAAGACAACCTTGAAACCTTTAGTGACTTTTATGTCTTCTTCTTTTTCCTCTACTAAAGTGTTAGACACAATTAAATTAGTTTAATTTCAGTTTTTCAAACATTTTATTTTAAAGCAAATTTTTGTTAAATATTATTTATATCCAACTCTATAACTCGCTTATGGTTGGTCCTACAAGAAAAATGCAAATAACTATTTTGTAGGAAATTTTATCAGCTTTAATTTTGAAAAAAAATAAAAATTGATAGGAGTAACTGTTTTCGAGATATAAGCAAGAAACCAAAAAACTGTTACCTTAATAAAGCGCTTGCATATAAGCAGATTTAGTACTATTAGTATTATTATTATTAATGTTATTGTTATTAATATGACGACTAAAAACGATTCTGAAGACTTTGGTGACTTTTATGTCTTTTTCTTTTTTCTCTACTAAAGTGTTAGACTCAATTAATTTAGTTTAATTTCGGTTTTTCAAACATTTTATTTAAAGCAAATTTTTGTTAAATATTATTTATATCCAACTCTATAACTCGCTTATGGTTGGTCCTACAAGAAAAATGTAAATAACTATTTTGTAGGAAGCTTTATCAGCTTTAATTTTAAAAGAAAGATAAAAATTGATAGGAGTAACTGTTTTCGAGATATAAGCAAAAAACCAATAAGAAAACTGTAACAGTTACTGAACAAAAATGTAATTCAGTTTTCAATGTTTGAGACGAAGACGAAAATGCAGCATTTACAAACGACTCTAAAGAGTTCAGTGACCTTTCTGTCACCTCTTTTTTCTTCTAATAAAGTATTGGACCCAATAAATTAAGTGTATTTTAAATCACAAGACATTTTCTGTTGAAGCACTTTTTTTTAAATTTTAATTATTTTCAAACTTATATCTCGCTTATGGTTAGTCCTACATTAAAAATGCAATTAACTACTTTGTAGGAAATTTTATCAGCTTTAATTTTAGTAAAAAGATAAAAATTGATAGGAGTAACTGTTTTCGAGATATAAGCAAGAAACCAAAAAATTGTTACCTGAATTAAGCGTTTGCATGTAAGCAAATTTAGTACTATTAGTATTATTATTATTAATGTTATTGTTATTAATATGACGACTAAAAACGATTCTGAAGACTTTGGTGACTTTTATGTCTTTTTCTTTTTTCTCTACTAAAGTGTTAGACACAATTAATTTAGTTTAATTTCAGTATTTCAAACATTTAATTTTTAAGCAAGTTTTTGTTAAATATTATTTATATCCAACTTTATAACTCGCTTATGGTTGGTCCTACAAGAAAAATGCAAATAACTATTTTGTAGAAAATTTTATCAGCTTTATTTTGAAAAAAAAATAAAAACTGATAGGAGTAATTGTTTTCGAGATATAAGCAAAAAACCAAAGTGAAAACTGTTACCGTTTCAGAACAAAAATGTAATTCAGTTTTCAATGTTTGAGACGAAGACGAAAATGCAGCATTTACAATCGACTCTGAAGACTTCAGTGACTTATATGTCACCCCCTTTTTCTTCTAATAAAGTATTGGACCTAATAAATTAAGTGTATTTTAAATCACAAGACATTTTTTGTTAAAGCACTTTTTTTTAAATGTTAATTATTTTCAAACTTATATCTCGCTTATGGTTAGTCCTACATGAAAAATGCAAATAACTATTTTGTAGGAAATTTTATCAGCTTGAATTTTAGTAAAAAGATAAAAATTGATAGGAGTAACTGTTTTCGAGATATAAGCAAGAAACCAAAACACTGTTACCTTAATTGAGCGTTTGCATATAAGCAAATTTAGTACTAATAGTATTATTATTATTAATGTTATTGTTATTAATATGACAACTAAAGACAACTCCGAAACCTTTAATGACTTTTATGTCTTTTCCTTTTTCCTCTACTAAAGTGTTAGACACAGTTAAATTAGTTTAATTTCAGTTTTTCAAACATTTTATTTTAAAGCAAATTTTTGTTATATATTATTTATATCCAACTCTATAACTCGCTTATGGTTGGTCCTACAAGAAAAATGCAAATAACTATTTTGTAGAATATTTTATCAGCTTTAATTTTGAAAAAAAGACAAAAATTCATAGGAGTAACTGTTTTCGAGATATAAGCAAGAAACCAAAAAACTGTTACCTTAATAAAGCGCTTGCATATAAGCAGATTTAGTACTATTAGTATTATTATTATTAATGTTATTGTTATTAATATGACGACTAAAAACGATTTTGAAGACTTTGGTGACTTTTATGTCTTTTTCTTTTTTCTCTACTAAAGTGTTAGACACAATTAATTTAGTTTAATTTCAGTATTTCAAACATTTTATTTTTAAGCAAGTTTTTGTTAAATATTATTTATATCCAACTTTATAACTCGCTTATGGTTGGTCCTACAAGAAAAATGCAAATAACTATTTTGTAGGAAATGTTATCAGCTTTAATTTTGAAAGAAAGATAAAAATTGATAGGAGTAACTGTTTTCGAGATATAAGCAAAAAACCAAAGTAAAAACTGTTACCGTTTCAGAACAAAAATGTAATTCAGTATTCAATGTTTGAGACGAAGACGAAAATGCAGCATTTAAAATCGACTCTGAAGACTTCAGTGACTTATATGTCACTCCCTTTTTTTTCTAATAAAGTATTGGACCTAATAAATTAAGTGTATTTTAAATCACAAGACATTTTCTGTTAAAGCACTTCTTTTTTAAATATTAATTATTTTCAATCTTATATCTCGCTTATGGTTAGTCCTACATAAAAAATGCAAATGACTATTTTGTAGGAAATTTTATCAGCTTGAATTTTAGTAAAAAGATAAAAATTGATAGGAGTAACTGTTTTCGAGATATAAG
Source organism: Tribolium castaneum (assembly GCF_031307605.1). Lineage (NCBI taxonomy): Eukaryota > Metazoa > Arthropoda > Insecta > Coleoptera > Tenebrionidae > Tribolium > Tribolium castaneum. The sequence goes on along the minus strand of NW_026986636.1, from coordinate 2,985,237 downwards.
CAAGAAACCAAAACACTGTTACCTTAGTTAAGCGTTTGCATATAAGCAAATTTAGTACTATTAGTATTATTATTATTAATGTTATTGTTATTAATATGACGATTAAAGACAACTTTGAAACCTTTAGTGACTTTTATGTCTTCTTCTTTTTCCTCTACTAAAGTGTTAGACACAATTAAATTAGTTTAATTTCAGTTTTTCAAACATTTTATTTTAAAGCAAATTTTTGTTAAATATTATTTATATCCAACTCTATAACTCGCTTATGGTTGGTCCTACAAGAAAAATGCAAATAACTATTTTGTAGGAAATTTTATCAGCTTTAAATTTGAAAAAAAATAAAAATTGATAGGAGTAACTGTTTTCGAGATATAAGCAAAAAACCAATAAGAAAACTGTGACTGTTACTGAACAAAAATGTAATTCGGTTTTCAATGTTTGAGACGAAGACGAAACTGCAGCATTTAAAAACGACTCTGAAGACTTCAGTGACTTTTATGTCACTTCCTTTTTCTTCTAATAAAGTATTGGACCCAATAAATTAAGTGTATTTTAAATCACAAGACATTTTCTGTTAAAGCACTTTTTTTTAAAATATTAATTATTTTCAATTATATATCTCGCTTATGGTTAGTCCTACATGAAAAATGCAAATAACTATTTTGTAGGAAATTTTATCAGCTTGAATTTTAGTAAAAAGATAAAAATTGATAGGAGTAACTGTTTTCGAGATATAAGCAAGAAACCAAAACACTGTTACCTTAATTAAGCGTTTGCATATAAGCAAATTTAGTACTATTAGTATTATTATTATTAATGTTATTGTTATTAATATGACAACTAAAGACAACTCTGAAACCTTTAGTGACTTTTATGTCTTTTCCTTTTTTCTCTACTAAAGTGTTAGACACAGTTCAATTAGTTTAATTTCAGTTTTTCAAACATTTTATTTTAAAGCAAATTTTTGTTAAATATTATTTATATCCAACTCTATAACTCGCTTATGGTTGGTCCTACAAGAAAAATGCAAATAACTATTTTGTAGAATATTTTATCAGCTTTAATTTTGAAAGAAAGACAAAAATTCATAGGAGTAACTGTTTTCGAGATATAAGCAAGAAACCAAAAAACTGTTACCTTAATAAAGCGCATGCATATAAGCAGATTTAGTACTATTAGTATTATTATTATTAATGTTATTGTTATTAATATGACGACTAAAAACGATTCTGAAGACTTTGGTGACTTTTATGTCTTTTTCTTTTTTCTCTACTAAAGTGTTAGACACAATTAATTTAGTTTAATTTCAGTATTTCAAACATTTTATTTTTAAGCAAGTTTTTGTTAAATATTATTTATATCCAACTTTATAACTCGCTTATGGTTGGTCCTACAAGAAAAATGCAAATAACTATTTTGTAGAAAATTTTATCAGCTTTATTTTGAAAAAAAAATAAAAACTGATAGGAGTAATTGTTTTCGAGATATAAGCAAAAAACAAAAGTGAAAACTGTTACCGTTTCAGAACAAAAATGTAATTCAGTTTTCAATGTTTGAGACGAAGACGAAAATGCAGCATTTACAATCGACTCTGAAGACTTCAGTGACTTATATGTCACTCCCTTTTTCTTCTAATAAAGTATTGGACCTAATAAATTAAGTGTATTTTAAATCACAAGACATTTTCTGTTAAAGCACTTTTTTTTAAATATTAATTATTTTCAAACTTATATCTCGCTTATGGTTAGTCCTACATGAAAAATGCAAATAACTATTTTGTAGGAAATTTTATCAGCTTGAATTTTAGTAAAAAGATAAAAATTGATAGGAGTAACTGGTTTCGAGATATAAGCAAGAAACCAAAACACTGTTACCTTAATTGAGCGTTTGCATATAAGCAAATTTAGTACTATTAGTATTATTATTATTAATGTTATTGTTATTAATATGACAACTAAAGACAACTCCGAAACCTTTAGTGACTTTTATGTCTTTTCCTTTTTCCTCTACTAAAGTGTTAGACACAGTTAAATTAGTTTAATTTCAGTTTTTCAAACATTTTATTTTAAAGCAAATTTTTGTTATATATCGAAAACAGTTACTCCTATCAATTTTTAAATTTTTGCTAAAATTAAAGCAAGCTGATAAAATTTTGTACAAAATAGTAATTTGCATTTTTCATGTAGGACTAACCATAAGCGAGATATAAGTTTGAAAATAATTAATATTTAAAAAAATAGTGCTTTAACAGAAAATGTCTTGTGATTTAAAATACACTTAATTTAATGGGTCCAATACTTTATTAGAAGAAAAAGGAGGAGGCATAACAGTCACTAAAGTCTTCAGAGTCGATTTTAAATGCTGCATTTTTGTCTTTGTCTCAAACATTGAAAACTGAATTACATTTTTGTTCAGTAACAGTTACAGTTTTCTTATTGGTTTTTTGCTTATATCTCGAAAACAGTTACTCCTATAAAAATAAAAATAAATAAAATGTTTGAAAAACCGAAATTAAACTAAATTAATTAAGACTAACACTTTAGTAGAGGAAAAAAGAGAAGACATAAAAGTCACCAAAGTCTTGAGAGTCGTTTTTAGTCGTCATATTAATAACAATAACATTAATAATAATAATACTAATATTACTAAATTTGCTTATATGCAAGCGGTTAATTAAGGTAACAGTTTCTTGCTTATATCTCAAAAACAGTTACTCCTATCAATTGTTATCTTTTTACTAAAATTAAAGCTGATAAAATTTCCTACAAAATATTTATTTGCATTTTTTATGTAGAACTAACCATAAGCGAGATATAAGTTTGAAAATAATTAATATTTAAAAAAAAAGTGCTTTAACAGAAAATGTCTTGTGATTTAAAATACACTTAATTTATTGAGTCCAATACTTTATTAGAAGAAAAAGGAGGTGACATAAAAGTCGCTGAAGTCTTCAGAGTCGTTTTTAAATGCTGCATTTTCGTCTTCGTCTCAAACATTGAAAACTGAATTACATTTTTGTTAAGTAACTGTAACAGTTTTCACTTTGGTTTTTTGCTTATATCTCAAAAACACCAAAATAGTTATTTACATTTTTCTTGTAGGACCAAGGATAAGCAAGTTATAGAGATGGATATAAATAATATTAAACAAAAATTTGCTTTAAAATAAAATGTTTGAAAAACCGAAATTAAACTAAATTAATTGTGTCTAACACTTTAGTAGAGGAAAAAGGAGGAGACATAAAAGTCACTAAACTCTTCAGAATCGTCTTTAGTCGTCATATTAACAACAATAACATTAATAATAACAATACTATTAGTACTAAATTTGCTTATATGCAAGCGCTTAATTAAGGTAACAGTTTTTTTGTTGTTTGCTTATATCTTGAAAACAGTTACTCCTATCAGTTTTTACCTTTTCACCAAAATTAAAGCTGATAAAATTTCCTTCAAAATCGTTGTTTGCATTTTTCATGTAGAACTAACCATAAGCAAGATATAAGTTTGAAAATAATTAATAATTAAAAAAAATGTGCTTTAACAGAAAATGTCTTGTGATTTAAAATACACTTAATTTATTGGGTCCAATACTTAATTAGAAGAAAAAGGAGTAAATGCTACATTTTCGTCTTCGTCTCAAACATTAAATACTGAATTACATTTTTGTTTAGTAACTGTTACAGTTTTCACTTTGGTTTTTTGCTTATATCTCGAAAACAGTTACTCCTATCAATTTTTATCTTTCCTTCAAAATTAAAGCGGATAAAATTTTTTACAAAATAGTTTTTTGCATTTTTTTGTAGGACCAACTATAAGCGAGTTATAGAGTTGGATATAAATAATCTTTAACAAAAATTTGATATAAAAATAAAAAAAGATAAAAATTGATAGGAGTAACTGTTTTCGAGATATAAGCAGGAAACCAAAAAACTGTTACCTTAATAAAGCGCTTGCATATAAGCAAATTTAGTACTATTAGTATTATTATTATTAATGTTATTGTTATTAAAATGACGACTAAAAACGACTCTGAAGACTTTGGTGACTTTTATGTCTTCTCCTTTTTCCTATACTAAAGTGTTAGACTCAATTAATTTAGTTTAATTTCGGTTTTTCAAACATTTTATTTTAAAGCAAATTTTTGTTGACGATTATTTATATCCAACTCTATAACTCGCTTATGGTTGGTCTTACAAAAGAAATGCAAACAACTATTTTGTAGGAAATTTTATCAGCTTTAATTTTAGTAAAAAGATAAAAATTTATAGGAGTAACTGTTTTCGAGATATAAGCAAGAAACCAAAACACTGTTATCTTAATTAAGCGTTTGCATATAACCAAATTTAGTACTATTAGTATTATTATCATTAATGTTATTGTTATTAATATGACGACTAAAGACGACTCTGAAACCTTTAGTGACTTTTATGTCTTTTTCTTTTTCCTCTACTAAAGTGTTAGACACAATTAAATTAGTTTAATTTCAGTTTTTCAAACATTTTATTTTAAAGCAAATTTTTGTTAAATATTATTTATATCCAACTCTATAACTCGCTTATGGTTGGTCCTACAAGAAAAATGCAAATAACGATTTTGTAGGAAATTTTATCAGCTTTAATTTTAAAATAAAGATAAAAATTGATAGGAGTAACAGTTTTCGAGATATAAGCAAAAAACCAATAAGAAAACTGTAACTGTTACTGAACAAAAATGTAATTCAGTTTTCAATGTTTGAGACGAAGACGAAAATGCAGCATTTAAAATCGACTCTGAAGACTTCAGTGACTTTTATGTCACCTCCTTTTTTTTCTAATAAACTATTGGACCCAATAAATTAAGTGTATTTTAAATCCCAAGACATTTTCTGTTAAAACACTTTTTTTTTAAATATTAATTATTTTCAAACTTATATCTCGCTTATGGTTAGTCCTACATGAAAAATGCAAATAAGTATTTTGTAGAAAATTTTATCAGCTTTAATTTTAGTGAAAAGATAAAAATTGATAGGAGTAACGGTTTTCGAGATATAAGCAAGAAACCAAAAAACTGTTACCTTAATTAAGGGCTTACATATAAGCAAATTTAGTACTAAAAACTACTCTGAAGACTTTGGTGACTTTTATGTCACCTCCTTTTTCTTCTAATAAAGTATTGAACCCATTAAATTAAGTGTATTTTAAATCACAAGACATTTTCTGTTAAAGCACTTTTTCTTTAAATATTAATTATTTTCAAACTTATATCTCGCTTATGGTTAGTTCTACATAAAAAATGCAAATAACTATTTTGTAGGAAATTTTATCAGCTTTAATTTTTGTAAAAAGATAAAAATTGATAGGAGTAACTGTTTTCGAGATATAAGCAAGAAACTGTTGCCTTAATTAAGCGCTTGCATATAAGCAAATTTAGTAATATTAGTATTATTATTATTAATGTTATTGTTATTAATATGACGACTAAAAACGACTCTGAAACCTTTAGTGACTTTTATGTCTTTTTCTTTTTCCTCTACTAAAGTGTTAGACACAATTAATTTAGTTTAATTTCAGTATTTCAAACATTTTATTTTAAAGCAAATTTTTGTTAAATATTATTTATATCCATCTCTATAACTCGCTTATGCTTAGTCCTACAAGAAAAATGCAAATAACTATTTTGTAGGAAATTTTATCAGCTTTAATTTTAGTAAAAAGATAAAAATTGATAGAAGTAACTGTTTTCGAGATATAAGCAAAAAACCAAAAAACTGTTACCTTAATAAAGCGCTTGCATATAAGCAAATTTAGTACTATTAGTATTATTATTATTAATGTTATTGGTATTAAAATGACGACTAAAAAAGACTCTAAAGACTTTGGTGACTTTTATGTCTTCTCCTTTTTCCTATACTAAAGTGTTAGACACAATTAATTTAGTTTAATTTCAGTATTTCAAACATTTTATTTTAAAGCAAATTTTTGTTAAATATTATTTATATCCATCTCTATAACTCGCTTATGGTTGGTCCTACAAGAAAAATGCAAATAACTATTTTGTAGGAAATTTTATCAGCTTTAATTTTAGTAAAACGATAAAAATTGATAGGAGTAACTGTTTTCGAGAAATAAGCAAGAAAAAAAGTCACTAAAGGTTTCAAAGTTGTCTTTAATCGTCATATTAATAACAATAACATTAATAATAATAATACTAATAGTACTAAATTTGCTTATATGCAAACGCTTAATTAAGGTAACAGTGTTTTGGTTTCTTGCTCATATCTCGAAAACAGTTACTCCTATCAATTTTTATCTTTTTACTAAAATTCAAGCTGATAAAATTTCCTACAAAATAGTTATTTGCATTTTTTATGTAGGACTAACCATAAGCGAGATATAAGATTGAAAATAATTAATATTTAAAAAAGAAGTGCTTTAACAGAAAATGTCTTGTGATATTAGTATTATTATTATTAATGTTATTGTTATTAATATGACGATTAAAGACAACTTTGAAACCTTTAGTGACTTTTATGTCTTCTTCTTTTTCCTCTACTAAAGTGTTAGACACAATTAAATTAGTTTAATTTCAGTTTTTCAAACATTTTATTTTAAAACAAATTTTTGTTAAATCTTATTTATATCCAACTCTATAACTCGCTTATGGTTGGTCCTACAAGAAAAATGCAAATATTTATTTTGTAGGAAATTTTATCAGCTTTAATTTTGACAGAAAGATAAAAATTGATAGGAGTAACTGTTTTCGAGATATAAGCAAAAAACCAATAAGAAAACTGTGACTGTTACTGAACAAAAATGTAATTCAGTTTTCAATGTTTGAGACGAAGACAAAACTGCAGCATTTAAAAACGACTCTGAAGACTTCAGTGACTTTTATGTCACTTCCTTTTTCTTCTAATAAAGTATTGGACCCAATAAATTAAGTGTATTTTAAATCACAAGACATTTTCTGTTAAAGCACTTTTTTTTTAAATATTAATTATTTTCAATCATATATCTCGCTTATGGTTAGTCCTACATAAAAAATGCAAATAACTATTTTATAGGAAATTTTATCAGCTTGAATTTTAGTAAATAGATAAAAATTGATAGGAGTAACTGTTTTCGAGATATAAGCAAGAAACCAAAAAACTGTTACCTTAATAAAGCGCTTGCATATAAGCAGATTTAGTACTATTAGTATTATTATTATTAATGTTATTGTTATTAATATGACGACTAAAAACGATTCTGAAGACTTTGGTGACTTTTATGTCTTTTTCTTTTTTCTCTACTAAAGTGTTAGACACAATTAATTTAGTTTAATTTCAGTATTTCAAACATTTTATTTTTAAGCAAGTTTTTGTTAAATATTATTTATATCCAACTTTATAACTCGCTTATGGTTGGTCCCACAAGAAAAATGCAAATAATTATTTTGTAGGAAATGTTATCAGCTTTAATTTTGAAAGAAAGATAAAAATTGATAGGAGTAACTGTTTTCGAGATATGAGCAAGAAACCAAAACACTGTTACCTTAATTAAGCGTTTGCATATAAGCAAATTTAGTACTATTAGTATTATTATTATTAATGTTATTGTTATTAATATGACAACTAAAGACAACTCTGAAACCTTTAATGACTTTTATGTCTTTTCCTTTTTTCTCTACTAAAGTGTTAGACACAATTAAATTAGTTTAATTTCAGTTTTTCAAACATTTTATTTTAAAGCAAATTTTTGTTAAAAAGTATTTATATCCAACTCTATAACTCGCTTATGGTTGGTCCTACAAGAAAAATGCAAATAACTATTTTGTAGGAAATTTTATCAGCTTTAATTTTGAAAAAAAGACAAAAATTCATAGGAGTAACTGTTTTCGAGATATAAGCAAGAAACCAAAAAACTGTTACCTTAATAAAGCGCTTGCATATAAGCAGATTTAGTACTATTAGTATTATTATTATTAATGTTATTGTTATTAATATGACGACTAAAAACGATTCTGAAGACTTTGGTGACTTTTATGTCTTTTTCTTTTTTCTCTACTAAAGTGTTAGACACAATTAATTTAGTTTAATTTCAGTATTTCAAACATTTTATTTTTAAGCAAGTTTTTGTTAAATATTATTTATATCCAACTTTATAACTCGCTTATGGTTGGTCCTACAAGAAAAATGCAAATAACTATTTTGTAGGAAATGTTATCAGCTTTAATTTTGAAAGAAAGATAAAAATTGATAGGAGTAACTGTTTTCGAGATATAAGCAAAAAACCAATGTAAAAACTGTTACCGTTTCAGAACAAAAATGTAATTCAGTTTTCAATGTTTGAGACGAAGACAAAAATGCAGCATTTAAAATCGACTTTGAAGACTTCAGTGACTTATATGTCACCCCCTTTTTTTCTAATAAAGTATTGGACCTAATAAATTAAGTGTATTTTAAATCACAAGACATTTTCTGTTAAAGCACTTCTTTTTTATATATTAATTATTTTCAATCTTATATCTCGCTTATGGTTAGTCCTACATAAAAAATGCAAATAATTATTTTGTAGGAAATTTTATCAGCTTGAATTTTAGTAAAAAGATAAAAGTTGATAGGAGTAACTGTTTTCGAGATATGAGCAAGAAACCAAAACACTGTTACCTTAATTAAGCGTTTGCATATTAGCAAATTTAGTACTATTAGTATTATTATTATTAATGTTATTGTTATTAATATGACGATTAAAGACAACTTTGAAACCTTTAGTGACTTTTATGTCTTCTTCTTTTTCCTCTACTAAAGTGTTAGACACAATTAAATTAGTTTAATTTCAGTTTTTCAAACATTTTATTTTAAAGCAAATTTTTGTTAAATATTATTTATATCCAACTCTATAACTCGCTTATGGTTGGTCGTACAAGAAAAATGCAAATAACTATTTTGTAGGAAATTTTATCAGCTTTAATTTTGAAAGAAAGATAAAAATTGATAGGAGTAACTGTTTTCGAGATATAAGCAAAAAACCAATAAGAAAACTGTGACTGTTACTGAACAAAAATGTAATTCGGTTTTCAATGTTTGAGACGAAGACGAAACTGCAGCATTTAAAAACGACTCTGAAGACTTCAGTGACTTTTATGTCACTTCCTTTTTCTTCTAATAAAGTATTGGACCCAATAAATTAAGTGTATTTTAAATCACAAGACATTTTCTGTTAAAGCACTTTTTTTTTAAATATTAATTATTTTCAATCATATATCTCGCTTATGGTTAGTCCTACATGAAAAATGCAAATAACTATTTTGTAGGAAATTTTATCAGCTTGAATTTTAGTAAAAAGAAAAAAATTGATAGGAGTAACTGTTTTCGAGATATAAGCAAGAAACCAAAACACTGTTACCTTAATAAAGCGCTTGCATGTAAGCAGATTTAGTACTATTAGTATTATTATTATTAACGTTATTGTTATTAATATGACGACTAAAAACGATTCTGAAAACGTTGGTGACTTTTATGTCTTTTTCTTTTTTCTCTACTAAAGTGTTAGACTCAATTAATTTAGTTTAATTTCGGTTTTTCAAACATTTTATTTAAAGCAAATTTTTGTTAAATATTATTTATATCCAACTCTATAACTCGCTTATGGTTGGTCCTACAAGAAAAATGCAAACAACTATTTTGTAGGAAGCTTTATCAGCTTTAATTTTAAAAGAAAGTTAGAAATTGATAGGAGTAACTGTTTTCGAGATATAAGCAAAAAACCAATAAGAAAACTGTAACAGTTACTGAACAAAAATGTAATTCAGTTTTCAATGTTTGAGACGAAGACGAAAATGCAGCATTTACAAACGACTCTAAAGACTTCAGTGACCTTTCTGTTACCTCTTTTTTCTTCTAATAAAGTATTGGACCCTATAAATTAAGTGTATTTTAAATCACAAGACATTTTCTGTTGAAGCACTTTTTTTTATATTTTAATTATTTTCAAACTTATATCTCGCTTATGGTTAGTCCTACATTAAAAATGCAATTAACTAATTTGTAGGAAGTTTTATCAGCTTTAATTTTAGTAAAAAGATAAAAATTGATAGGAGTAACTGTTTTCGAGATATAAGCAAGAAACCAAAACACTGTTACCTTAATTAAGCGTTTGCATATAAGCAAATTTAGTACTATTAGTATTATTATTATTAATGTTATTGTTATTAATATTACGATTAAAGACAACTTTGAAACCTTTAGTGACTTTTATGTCTTCTTCTTTTTCCTCTACTAAAGTGTTAGACACAATTAAATTAGTTTAATTTCAGTTTTTCAAACATTTTATTTTAAAGCAAATTTTTGTTAAATATTATTTATATCCAACTCTATAACTCGCTTATGGTTGGTCCTACAAGAAAAATGCAAATAACTATTTTGTAGGAAATTTTATCAGCTTTAATTTTGACAGAAAGATAAAAATTGATAGGAGTAACTGTTTTCGAGATATAAGCAAAAAACCAATAAGAAAACTGTGACTGTTACTGAACAAAAATGTAATTCAGTTCTCAATGTTTGAGACGAAGACGAAACTGCAGCATTTAAAAACGACTCTGAAGACTTCAGTGACTTTTATGTCACTTCCTTTTTCTTCTAATAAAGTATTGGACCCAATAAATTAAGTGTATTTTAAATCACAAGACATTTTCTGTTAAAGCACTTTTTTTTTAAATATTAATTATTTTCAATCATATATCTCGCTTATGGTTAGTCCTACATGAAAAATGCAAATAACTATTTTGTAGGAAATTTTATCAGCTTGAATTTTAGTAAAAAAATAAAAATTGATAGGAGTAACTGTTTTCGAGACATAAGCAAGAAACCAAAACACTGTTACCTTAATTAAGCGTTTGCATATAAGCAAATTTAGTACTATTAGTATTATTATTATTAATGTTATTGTTATTAATATGACAACTAAAGACAACTCTGAAACCTTTAGTGACTTTTATGTCTTTTTTTTTTCCTCTACTAAAGTGTTAGACTCAATTAATTTAGTTTAATTTCGGTTTTTCAAACATTTTATTTTAAAGCAAATTTTTGTTAAATATTATTTATATCCAACTCTATAACTCGCTTATGGTTGGTCCTACAAAAAAATGCAAATAACTATTTTGTAGGAAATTTTATTAGCTTTAATTTTGAAAAAAAGATAAAAATTGATAGGAGTAACTGTTTTCGAGATATAAGCAAGAAACCAAAAAAATGTTACGTTAATTAAGCGTTTGCATATAAGCAAATTTAGTACTATTAGTATTATTATTATTAATGTTATTGTTATTAATATGACGACTAAAGACGACTCTGAAACATTTAGTGACTTTTATGTCTTCTCCTTTTTCCTCTACTAAAGTGTTAGACACAATTAATTTAGTTTAATTCCGGTTTTTCAAGCATTTAATTTTAAAGCAAATTTTTGTTAAATATTATTTATATCCAACTCTATAACTCGTTTATGCTTGGTCCTACAAGAAAAATGTAAATAACTATTTTGTTGGAAATTTTATCAGCTTTAATTTTGAAAGAAAGATAAAATTTGATAGGAGTAACTGTTTTCGAGATATAAGCAAAAAACCAATAAGAAAACTGTAACTGTTACTGAACAAAAATGTAATTCAGTTTTCAATGTTTGAGACGAAGTCAAAAATGCAGCATTTAAAAACGACTCTGAAGACTTCAGTGACTTTTATGTCACCTCCTTTTTCTTCTAATAAAGTATTGGACCCAACAAATTAAGTGTATTTTAAATCACAAGACATTTTCTGTTAAAACACTTTTTTTTAATTAATAATTATTTTCAAACTTATATCTCGCTTATGGTTAGTTCTACATGAAAAATGCAAATAACTATTTTGTAGGAAATTTTATCACCTTTAATTTTGGTGAAAAAGTAAAAATTGATAGGAGTAACTGTTTTCGAGATATAGGCAAAAAACAAAAAAACTGTTACCTTAATTAAGCGCTTGCATATAAGCAAATTTAGTACTACTAGTATTGTTATTATAAATGTTATTGTTATTAATATGACGACTAAAGACAACTTTAAGACTTTAGTGACTTTTATGTCTCCTCCTTTTTCCTCTACTAAAGTGTTAGACACAATTAATTTAGTTTAATTTCGGTTTTTCAAACATTTTATTTTAAAGCAAATTTTTGTTAAATATTAAAAACTATAAAATGGCTTAGATTGCCTAAAAACACAGATCACACATGATCTTTTGCATAAAAATGAGAAAACGCTCATGTAACACACAAAATAAGCTCCATTTTTCCTTTTTAAAAGTATTATTATTATTATTACTTTTGTTACTATTACTATTATTATTATTATTATTATTATTATTATTATTATTATTATTATTATTATTATTATTATTATTATTATTATTATTATTATTATTATTATTATTATTATTATTATTAGTATTATTATTATTATTATTAAAAACTTATATTAAACAGACAGAAAACGTCGTATTCTGACACAACTTAAAACACAGATCACACATGATCTTTTGCATAGAAATGAGAAAACGCTCATATAACACAAAATAAGCTTCATTTTGGCTTAGAAAACTAAGCTTACTTTTACTACTACTATTATTTTTATTTTTATTATTAAAACTATAACGTAATTTGTTCTTTTGAGCTTGAATATAGAGTTTTCATTACGTTTTATAGTAGTTTACTCTACTCTAAGCATAGAATCAAACAGAGTAATCCGCTTTTGTTAA